>NC_079491.1:24872902-25175932 GCF_020520425.1 Spinacia oleracea | reverse complement strand
CTCCTTTTATTACGAGTGGAAGCCATGCAATTTAATTAATATTGTAATTTTTAGTCGTCCTTACGTTCTTATTCGAAAGTCACCAATTATTTGGTGCTTGATTTTAGAGCTAGGCTTTTTTAGCTTAGGGAACTACATCTCAAAACTTCGCTTTACTATTGCTACCTTGTTTTCTTTAAATAAATATATACATGACGGTTATTAACAAGGTATTATGTTCATTCATCAGAAAAAACTAGAGAATTTTGATATTATTAGACATTCTCACTATTGACATTTGGAAGTCGGAAAAATTTATTTGTAGAATTGTAGGACCTACCTTATGTACTGATAAAGTTGATTATAAAAGACTTGTGTTAAGGTATGATTTTAGATTTTGTTTTTAGGAAAACCATAGATGGTTAGAAGTCACTTATCATCTCTCATTCCATCCTTCAATTTGTTTTTCTTTTCAATTTTTCTTTTTGTTGCTTGTTATTTTTTACAGTTTCAACGCCTTTTCCATTTCACCTTCCTCTGTTTCTCATTCAACATAATTCACCAATAATCCAATATATTCATTAGCCTCTTCCACTTTATCTCCCCTGTAACACTCAATATTAATTCAGCATATACTTTATAAAATCACAAGCATTCAATAAAAGTAGAACATCAAAGGACAGCTACACAACCATTAATAACTACTCGTTCTTAGAACAACTCAAGATCGAGCTAGTTAAGTTTGAAACCATTACGATCTTTTTTTTTCCCTTCTACAACATCTTTCCATCTCCATTATATATCATGTTATTAATATGACTTATCTTACAAAAGTTGAAAAGTGACACATTAATTTGGGGATAAGCCATTTATTACCATCATTTGAATGAAAAGTAACATTGCTTTACATATCAAAATAATAATACTAATAATATAAATAATAATTTTGTTTTACAGAGTATCATAAATTGATTATCCTATTCTAGCAAATTAAACACGATTAATCTTGTGAAAATACTATTGGGAGAAATTAACTATTTTTTTAAAAAAAGTGTTCTACATGCAATTCCTATTACGGGTACATATATAAGAATTTGTATCTTTAACGACAACCTAATTACGACGGGTCAAAAATTCCGTCACAAAAGGCTTTTGCGACGGGGCTCACAACCAAACAAAGACGGGATTACGGGATTAACCGTCACAAATGTCTTTTACGACGGATTAACGACGGGATTTTTTTATTAACGACGACTCTCTTTTATGACGGGTTCGCGACAGGAAATCACGTCATTAATCTACGATTATTGGCCTTTAACGACGGGATTCCCCGTCGTTAATGTACAATTTTTTGTAGTGATATATTCCATTTCTTATACCCCGTTGTTGTATATATTTAAATACTCCGTATCAAAAAACCGTGCATTGAAAATTTGAGTAATAATATAGACATTGCTAAAACTAAAAATATAAAAGAGTAAATTGTTGATAACGTTGTGATAGAGGTTTTTCTCCAAATTTATCTCTCAATAAAAAGAAGTGTATCTTCTTCTATTTGAGTAGACAAGTCCTTAATATTTAAGTTACGAAAGGGAATCTCTACTGAATTGTCAAAGAGGGAAGCATTTATTCTCTTGGAGATATGTGGATGAAGCACTTGAATTGCTTCATTAGATCGAATCTCTCTTCTTGAGTTTGTGGTTTTTATTTATTTTTTTTGTTTTTTTTAAATCTTAATTAGTACTCCACATATTTAATTTTATATTTGAGATATTAAAAAATATTTATATTTCTTATAGCCGTATTAGAAATATTGTTATTTTTTCTACAATACAGAGTATTTACAATTAACTAGTCGTTATATATAATTTATTATTTGAACTTATTTAATACTCCTCTTTTAGGGAATATAGTACTATATATTGAATATATCAGGGGCGGACCTATATAGATCCCGAAGGGTCCAAAGGGGCCCCTATTATTTTGGGGAAAAAACCGTAAAATTGATATAGGGTAATTAATTGTACTTGAAATATTTAAGTTATCTGTGATTAACTTACATTAATGACAATGAAATATACTTGTAGCATAATGGTTTCTTGAATACTATGCTACACATGAAACCAGAGTTCAATTCCTCTTATTGGGAGGCTAAATTTGATTTTTTTTTTTCTTTGTCTTTTTGTTTTTTACTTGTCCTTAGATAATCATCTAAATTCTTCATGTTTACCTTTCCTCCTTTTCCTTTCATAAGTCGTTTTTCCGCCATCCCTTTTTAATTTTATTTTTTCCTATAATGATTCATGATTTTGCTTTTACAAAAAAAAAAGTATTGTTATTTTTTCTTCAAAAAGGTTTTGCAATTTCCATAACATATACTTCTAATAATGTATTTTTATACTCCACTTTTATAGACTTATAGTTCCATGTTTCTTAGACTTAGAAGCTTAATTAATTCATTCGTATATAATAGCATAATGCCCCATAAGCGTTAAGAATGATGTTCCTTTTTCTTATTAGTGTTTTTGTGTGCTATTTGTTCAGTGACAATTATTGTAATAAAGTAAATCTCTTTCAAATTATGATAAACTCGTTTTTTTCATTTTAAATTGAAATTGCGCCAAATTATTGTTGTAATTTGAACTAAGTGTTGAGTTTTATTGTTATGAAAAACCAAAATTAAAAATCATAAATCCTCCACGTATTTTATTATAACGTTTTTAATATTTCTCTACTTACCTCTCAACTTTAACACCCTAAAAGAGCACATATGAGAAATTAAAAAGCAAATCAAAAAAAAAAAAAAATTGGACCCCCATTTATAAATTCCTGGGTCCGCCCCTGAAATATATGAACTTAATTTCAACACATTTATAATGTAACGATAGTTCTAGGGAATAAAGTATGTAGCACTACATATTTATAACTTATTTCTATAGATTTGGTGTGGTCGTAGTAAGTTTTCTAGCTTAATGTTATACAGGCCGTAAAGGGTGTGTTACAAGAGAAAAATGACTTCTTTTTTTTTTATCATATTCGATACTACCTCCATTTCATTACTTTTTATACCCTTAAAAAAATGTGTTCACCAGTCAATAACGTTAATCATAAATTCTCTCTATCATATGTCTCAAAAATTATCATGGGATATATTGTTAGATTCGTCTCAAAATATAATGTATTTTATAAATATCAACTTTTTATATACTTTGGCCATACAGAATTGGATATATTAACGATCAAACATTGTATTGGAGTCTATGCAAATAATAAATGCAAAGAACTTATTAAAACGAATGTAGTGCATACTAGACCTGGTTATCGGGCGGGGCGGGTCAGGGTCGGTGCGGGTCAAAAGAGGGTCGGGTATTGAAAGGGTCATTTTTAGCGGGTCGATAATGGGCGGGTCAAAAGCGGGTCACGGGTCAATAGCGGGTCATTAGTGGGCGGGTCAATAAACGAGCAATGAAAAATGAAAAACAAAAGAGCCATGTGCAAGTACAAGTACAAGTAAATACGAAGCTATACACGTAATTTTTTGTATCATTACTATTTTAATTTTCAAAATAATTGCAGTATAAGTTTGACCCTATAATGACCCTGTCCAATAAATGTCCCGTCCAATAAGAGCTCTGCCCAATAAAAGCCCTATTAACTTGACCCTAACCCTATATCCATTGGACTACCTTATCCAATAACTAGGTCTAGTGCATACTCACAACATCACATATATCGATAGTTTTTCATAATTGGTTTAGTTTTGAGCCGTATTCAAAATAGTTTTTGTTTGCATCCTCCTAGGGGATAGGAGAGTCCTTGATAAAAAAAACGATAATTTGCATGGGAGGGACAGTCTTCTATTCCACAAAAGAGAATGGAAATATTTTTTATTAAAGGAAGTAAAAATGTAAAGAAAGAAAAGGCAAATAAGGACCATTTCTCCTTTCTCTCCTCACCCTTAAAAAACCGCATCCTATTCTCTTCCTTATTTGCATATCGCATTTGTTCGTATTCTCGAGAGAAAGAGGAGAGAGAGAGAAAAGAAAAAGAAAAAAAAAAGAGAAAGAAAGAAGGAAAGAATGTTCCATCACCCTAAGAAGCCTTCTTCTATGACTTCAAATGAAAGGACTTCTTCCATGTGTGTTCAAAATGACTCTGGCCTCGTTCTCACTACCGACCCTAAGCCTCGTCTTAGGTGGACTGTCGAGCTCCATGAACGCTTTGTTGATGCTGTTACTCAGCTTGGAGGCCCTGATAGTACTTACTCTTTACTCTCTAATTAAGCTACTTTTTAGTTCATTACAATTATTACTTGTCAATTTTAAATATCGATATAAGGACGATGCAATATTATTTCTGAAGAATTGAACAAATTTTCTAATAGGGTTTTATTTTCCTTTGTTATTGTTGAATGTTTATGCAGAAGCTACACCAAAGACCATCATGAGAGTTATGGGTGTTAAAGGTCTCACTTTGTACCACCTCAAGAGCCATCTTCAGGTTAGCTTTATTTACTCGTTAATTACTATCTTCATGCAATTTCAACACCATATTAACGAACATATTAACAACATTTTTGAACTACCTAATCAAAATTCTTACAAAATAACTAGCTTTCATTTGGTAACGATTTCCCGATTTTTTTTTAATTTTTTTTAAAAAGTTTTAGGGATTGTAATAAGGTGTAATTTTTGTATATTGAGTGTGGTGCAACTTTTGCAATAAAAGTTTCAAGTGTAAGTATGTAATACTAGATTAAATTATAATGATTATAATTGGCTTGAAATTGAAAGTTCTTCATATAGTATATGTTTTAATTTCATATCTTAATTAATCTTGTAGTTATGTTGTTTTTATTACAGAAATTTCGGCTAGGAAAGCAGCCTCATAAGGATTTTAGTGACCATCATTCGGTTAAGGATGGTAAGAGAGGTGACTGATTAATCATCTATATATATCGGTCTAGGGTTTCTCATTTTCCAAACAAATTTACATGTTCAATTTTATAGTTATAAATTTGTAATGAGTAAGAAAAAAGACCTAACTCCATTCGTGTGTTTTTCGTTGTTTCCTACTCGCGGCTGCAGCATCTTCGTTGGAGCTTCAGAGGAACACTGCATCTTCCTCGGGACTAATGGGTCGCAGTATGAATCACGAGTACGTGTTTTAAACGTAATATATATATATATATATATCATGTTTATTTCATTCTCCGCCGCAGCAAGTATATAGGATCGGAGTATATTGTATTTTGACATAGGAAACTAATTAACTTTTGTAAGGCAACTTCTAACTGAAGTAACCTTATTGCAATTGTTTAAGAGCCACTCCCTCCTAGAATATCTTTTTATCTGGCATCTTCTTCTTTTAATTTTCCACTTTTATCTTTCTCTTTCTTTTAATTTCTATTTTTAATTTTTGATTTTCTATGTTAATTGTATTCTTCTTTTAGTTAACATTCTTTTGTTCCAATTTCACAGCAGCAATGTGCATATTAGTGATGCACTCAGGATGCAAATGGAGGTTCAGAGGAGACTCCAAGAACAATTAGAGGTGAGACCATAACACACTAATAATTCCAGCAAAAATTAAAAGACCATATCAAAAGGAGTTTAGTACTTGCACTGGTTTTCTATGTTTAGTGACTGAAATTTCCGTGACTTATGGGCCATTTCCATTCACTGAACCATAGGCGGTTCTTGGGTGTAGATGAAGTATTTTCGGATATCAGATATGTGCTTGTAAATACATATCATAGCTAAAGACAAAAAAGAAAAAATGACAAAAAAGAAATTAAATGGTAATTTTTTAAACAAAAATGGTACTTTTTTTGACATAATGGTACTGTTTTTTACAAAATTGCATTTTTTTTTTTGCAAAATGGTACTTCCTATTTTGTCTTTTAGCTATTTGTATTTTAGCTGATATGTGTGTTGCCACATATATCTGATATGCGAAAAAACAACCTCCTTGGGTGTACGGGTGAGCGACAACACAGAGCCCCAATTTCAGATATAATATAATTAGTTTTCCAAGTGTTAACAAAAAAAAATTGAAGTAATGGCTAAGATGTTGTTATGTAATAATATATTTTTTTTTATGACAATGTGATAAAGTTATGAAGTGGTAATGGCAGGTCCAAAGACATTTACAACTAAGGATTGAAGCGCAAGGAAAGTACATGCAGAACATACTAGAGAAAGCATGTCAAACACTAGCAGGAGAAACCAACATGGCAGCTTCAGGAAGCTATAATAACAAAGGCAACAACAACCTTCTAGGCAATAACAGCCCAACAATGGTGGACCATTTAGGAGGATCAATGAAAGAATTCGGGCCGATGAACTTCCCTTCCCTCCAAGACCTTAACATCTACGGTGGAGAACAACAACTAGATCTACACCCAAGTATGGACCGATCTTCATCGTTTGAAAACTTCATGCAAGTACCAAATGATAGCCTTTGTTTAGGCCAAAAGAAGAGACCAAACATTTATAATAACGGGAATAATAATGGTAAGAGTCCTTTAATGTGGTCTGATAACGATCATCTTCGTCTTCAAGAACTCGGACCTCCAACATCAGCAAGTTGCTTAGGGCATCCACAAGATCCTTTTAAGGCAACAGATATTCAAATTGCACCACCATCTTCGTCTTTGGATCATCATCAAATCGATTCAATCTCGGAGATTTATGAGTCAAAGCCACTCCTAACAACTGATATTGACAAGAAATTTGATTCGTCGCCTAAGCTAGAGAGGTTGTCACCACTCTCACCAACAACACAAGGTATCTCTCTTGGGAGAAATTCTCCCTACGGTTGAAACTTGATAATTTTGTTATGTAGGTGTAACCATATTTCCTTTTCCTTTTCTTTTAGATCAAACTTTTTTTTTCTATGCTCCATTTTTTTGCATGGTCCATCGTTAGTCATTTAAGTAGGTTTAATGATCTGAATGGTGTAACTTTTAATACTTAATTATTGTTAATAATGTTATGCTCGTTCTTAGATCTTTCGAAATTTTGTTCCATGCATGGGATTTTATTATTTGTTAAAAGTAATATGCTAGATCGGAATTATTCTAACGGTGTTGGAACAAATTTTAGCGATTACTTATGTGGACTGTTATAAGTTATAACCAATGTGTAGGAAATGTATCGTGTTTTTTAAAATATTTATTGATGAACAATCTTCAAAATCTGTTAGAAGAACCTTTAGAAGGAGACAGCTAGTAAACAATTCGAAGTGTTCAAAAGGTGGCATTTGTACAGCCTGATCCTGTGCACTCTTTACCACTGCACAATTGTGACTATGAAAGGTGATTTGTGTTTTTAAATTTGGTACTTTATTAAATTGTTTTCTTTAAAAAGTGTCAAAGTAGTTTAATTATTAAAATTAAAAATTATTATACTTCTATTATTCTAAAACAATAATATTAAATTGTTTAAAGGAATTAAGGTTTTAGAACACACAATTATTTATCCCTAGCCTCTTGATGTATAATAAAGGGACTATAATTAAGAGAGTTCCTTTTTTTCAATTTTTAATAAAGTAACTAAAAAATTGATATAGGTGCATGTGAGTTTTTATGCCACCTTAAAGCATATAGCAATTAGAGGTTTAGACTTTAGATACTTGTAGTTTTAGGCAAGGAGGGCCTCATGTCTACATTGATCTTGGCATACATTATGAGGAGTACGTGATGCTAGCTTTACTTTTACATATGTGATCGTATTAGTAAAATAATATATGGAGAATTTTTTTATATATTGGACAGTGATAAACTAAGGGTTTTTATTATAGTGAATATATATTATATTTATATACACCTCATTTCCAAAGGTTCTACACGTGAACTTTTATGAAGCTCGATAATCATCATTCACCTTGATTAAACCATATATTAAATTGATATACTCGTACAATTTATTAACCTGACGATATTCAATAACTTACAAATGATATAAAGTTAATATTAAAAAGTCGTAAATGACGACATATATATTGACAAATAAGGGGTGACAATTGCGAATAAGCTAGCTAGAATAACTAGGGAATCAGATAAATACGAAATACATGAATCGCAGGGATCGAGTGCTTTTCTTTCTAAGTTGTAGAAGAATTATTTAAAATCGGTCTTAAGAGACTATGTACATGCTAAACAACATTTTTTTTTTCAAAGTTATACCGCTAATCATTATTGTGATTCAAAATTAAAGGGGCTAGAGGTTACCTCCAAATAAAAGAAAAAAATAATAGACAACTTTGGTTTAATTTTTAAATTTTTTTTTGTTTTCCAAAACAGATCTTTCCTAAAAGGAATGTAAGTTTGTTACAATAAATTGTGTAAAACTTTACTAGGATTCTTCACATTGGTGGTCCATCTACTCATATAGAATTAACTTTGGATATTGGATTATGTTTCCCGATGCACTACTCTTTTCTGACCATCACTTTTTTCTATCTTATAGTACTTGCTATATGTGGGCTAAATGTAAGTGTGTACTTGCTTTACTTGAGTTTGGCTTCTAATCATTGCTGGAATAATGTACAATAGGGTAATTGTTTGTTAACATTGTACGTTACATTGAAAGAAATGAAACGACTGCGCGCTTACGAGGGCGTCAAAATCGCAGCCAGGCATGTATTATGAAATACATGTCATGGGCTTATTTGTAATTTCTCAGCCATTTTGACATTGTGAAATAGTCAACCCCGTTTTCCAACTTGGATGCCGTTACTGAGGTGTGTTTTCCAACGTGCCAT
Source organism: Spinacia oleracea (assembly GCF_020520425.1). Taxonomy (NCBI): domain Eukaryota; kingdom Viridiplantae; phylum Streptophyta; class Magnoliopsida; order Caryophyllales; family Amaranthaceae; genus Spinacia; species Spinacia oleracea. The sequence goes on along the minus strand of NC_079491.1, from coordinate 25,167,187 downwards.
CAATAATCATTAAAATGAATACCATATAGAAAAATTGAGTACCAATTTTGTAATATGAATACCATTTTAAAATATTTAGCACCATTTTTGTGATATTAATACCACTTTATAAAATTTAGTACAAAACGAGTACCATTTAAGGAAAATGAATTTCATTTAGAAAAAGTTTAGTACCATTTTTGTAATACCAATACCATTTTTCTAATAATAAAACCATTTTTATCAATTTTGGAAAATAAGAGTAAAATATGGTTAATAATTTGTATTTAGAGTGAACTTAGGGTTAATAATTATAATTAAGAGTAAATAATGGTTAGATGAATTATGATTCATGATTCGATCATACAATGAATTGGAGTTAATGATTCAAATTGAGAGTGAAATAAGGTGAATGATTCACGATTCGATTCCACAATGAACTAGTGAGGATGGTTAATGATGATCCACAATGAACTAGGGTTAATGATTATTGATGATTCGATGTAACGATACGATTTAACGATTCGATTTATGATTCGACATAAGATTCATGGTTAATCATTCGAATTAGGATAATGATTCGATTTATGATTCGACTTATGCATTAGGCTTTAGGGTTTAGGGTTTAGGGTTAGGCTTTTCAAATTTCTCATTAAAAAAAATCAATGTAAACAAAAGTGACTTTGTTAACAAAAGTGACTTTTTTTATCAAATGATGATGAATTTTAAAAAATGAATACCATTTTTGGGTAAATGAGTATCATTTAATTTATGTAAAAAGAAAACTATACATTTCTACCATTTTTGAAATATGATACCATTTTAGATTACTCTGAATACCATTCCGGAAAATAAAATACCATATTTGGAATATTAAAACCATTTTTAACAATTTGAATACCATTTTGGAAAACGGTAAATATAAATGGAGGAATATGGTTAATAATTTGTATTTAGAGTGAACTAAGGGTTAATAATTATAATTATGAGTAACATAATGGTTAATGATTCAATCATAGGATGAATTATGATTCATGATTCGATTCTACGATGAATTGGAGTTAATGATTCAAATTAAAAGTGATAAGGTGAACGATTCACGATTCGATTCCACAATGAACTAGGGTGTATGGTTAATGATGATTCGATTTAAAGATTCGATTTAATGATTCGATTTATGATTCATGGTTAATCATTCGAATAAGGATAATGATTCGTTTCAATGATTCGACATAAGATTCGACTCATTAGGATTAGGGTTTAGGGTTTAGGTCATTAGACAAAGGGTTTAGGGTTCTAAGTTAGTCATTGGAATTTTTATGGTTTTAGGGTTCAATTTAGGTTATTCGTTCCAATTACAAGTGTTTTGATCTATATTATGGTTACTCATTCGACTTACGAATCATGGTTAATAATGATTCTAATTGAAGTGATCACTTCAATTAGAATCATGGCTTAAGAATCTTGGATGGGTTAATCATTCTAATGATTCGATTTGATAATTCGATATATGATTCGACTTAATAATCACGGTTAGTCAATCGAACATGGTTAATGACTTAGGAATCATAGTTTAATCAATCAAATATGGTTAATGATTTGATTCAATGATTTGATTTATGATTCGACATAAGAATCATGGTTAATCACTCGATAGGGTTAGGCTTTAGGGTTAGGGTTTAGGGTGTTTAGGTTTAGTTTTTAGGGAACATGGTGTAAAATTTGGTTTAGGATTCAATTAAAGTTATTCATTCCAATTACAATTTCTATATTGTTAGTGGATTATGATAATAATCCTTATATCAAACATAACATTTCAAAGTGTATTAAAGAATACCATATTTGAAAACTGAATACCATTTTTGGTTACACTAACACCATATTTGAAAAATGAATACCTTTTTTTGAGAATAAGTGACATTTTACATACCATTTTGGATAAATAAGTGTCATTTTTAGGTGAATAAGTGCCATTTGATATATTTAAGAATACCATTTTGGCTAAATGAGTGTCATTTTGGATAAATGAGTACTATTTTGGATAAAATTCCAAGTACTTAAATAAACATAAAAATGATAATATTTGAATGCCATTTTTGGGATGACTTGTGCCTTTTTTTATATAAATGAATACCATTTTGGCAAATGACTTGTGCCTCCATATGAACTCTTCTTCTTCATCAACCTCGCGACAACCGTCGTCACCATTTTCAGCCTCCGCCTGTGCCAGCCCCACTGCCCTCATCCATTTCCGAAATTAACATTAATGGATAACTTTTAAGCTAACCCCCAACTGAAAAAATAAAGCTTATCCACCAATTAATCAAATATCAAGGAAGAAGAAGAGGAGAACCAGAAGAAGAAGATGAACATTTCTGTATTTTTTTTGAAAAAACGAATGGATAATTTATAGAACAGATCCAGATTCATACCTCTTCGTCGGGGGAGGATTGTGGTTCGTACCTCCATATGAAGTCTTCTTCTTCTTCTTCTCCTTCAACCTCGCGACTACCTTCACCAATTTCGTCACCAATTCCAGCCCCACTGCCCTCCATTTCCGAAATTAACATTATGGAACAACTTAAACTAACCCCCAAATAAAATCTCACCAAACGTGGATGAAGAAGAAGAGGAGAACAAGAAGATGAAAATGGGTTTGATTTTTTTTTTTTGGGATTTCTGTGTTTAAAATTCTCGAATGAAAATGGTGGTGTGCGAAAATGGAGGTGTTCGAAAAATTGGAACACAGTAAGTGAAAGAAGAACTAAGGGAAAGGGGGTAAATGATTTGCCAACTCAGCAATGCCAAATTACCACCCCGTTTTACAAATTTACTATTCCGTTATACATCTCCCCCCAAAAACATTTAACATTTACATTTACCTTTTATTTGGGTTGGCATGTATTTGCAAATACATGCCTGGCATGTATTTGCAAATACATGCCTGGACTTCCTCCGCGCTTACTTATTGAGTTATTGGCCTTATTGCGCGCTAAAGCATTACGGAGTACTTGTTTGCTAGGAGTGAAGGGAACAAGCGCGTTTACATAATTAAGATTTACTGCATGTTTTATTCACTTGATTTTTCCTTCTTCAAACTAATTATTCAAACTTATCTTAACAAATCAAGGCCTAAGCTAACAAATCGACAATTATAATTTTCGAGTAGTTAATTAGAATTATGTTTTAAATTTTTATTGGGAATCATCCTTTCACTAATCTACTTTTCACTCCGTATAAAAATAAAATATTAATTGTAAAACCAATATTATGAACCACCATATACATGCAATCTAATTTCATAACCGGCCATTATTCGTATATTCTAGACATATTTTATAGTTCGTTTTAGACCTTGATAATCATTCTCAAAATCTTTCAATAACTACAATATGTCTTCCATTAGCTCCTAATATTGTAAGCAGTAGTATGCATGATTTTATGCTATTTTATCTTTGTAGTGTCTTAATTTCTACTACGGAGTACATATGTATCTATTATTTTTGCGAAAAGGCATTTTCTTAAACAAAATTTAATAATACTCCGTATTAAATTATTTAGCTAGCTAATTTGAAAGTGGTTGAAAAAATAAATTTATTCCAAGTAAAAAATTTCCAACTAAAAAAAAGCTTATGTTTAAGAATTTTAGTAGTATATATATACAAGTACGTACTCCATAATTCCGTAGTATGTATCACATTAAACTTGAAAACTAAAATGATACTAAGTAGAAATAGGACAGGGTAATCTATATTTTTGTGATGCTGAGTAATCATCTATCAATCTAAGAATATAATGACTTTATAAAAGCATAAATAATTCGGGGTAATTTGTATTTTGTTGATTATTAAGTACAAATACTTTGTTTAAACATTGCACACAAGTAAAATACAATACTTTACGTATTTATTTTCTTTATTTTCTTATTACGTATCACTAATTAGGTGCTTGCTGAATAAAACTAATGTCAACTATTTTGAAAGAAACTTTATGAACAATTTATCTTACATGGTAGTATTCGAGGTTACAAGATGTAATAAAAATATTTTTCTTTCTATTTACATTTGGCACGCATTATGTGCCTAAAAGACTATAGTTTATAACTGAAGAAAAAAACAAATCAATTAGCTATGCAAGTTATAAAATTTTCAAATCATTTCAACTTTGATTTAGATCAAAATCGAGTTATTTAATTTCTACTGCAAAAGGGGTATGCCAATATGCCATATCTATGTACGGATTAGTAGCTAGGAAAACAAAAGGTGTTACATAGATGAATTCAGCACTCTATGAAAGTCATGATAAAGAGGGTTAATTAGAGCTTTAAAGATGATCCTCTTGAAGTTAGTGCCAGTTAAGAGTAGTACTGGTACTAAGAGCATCTCCAATAGTAAGCTAATTTGATAATTAGCTTGTTATGCCACATAAGATTTCAAGCTATTTTATTGTTTAGCTAATTTGTGCTCCAATGGCTAGCAACTAGCTTATTATTTAAATTTGTCCCACTTGTCCACTTGTCAATTAATTATTTGGCAATTTTGAGAGCTAGTTGTCAAGCAAATTAGCTTGTTTAAGCTAATTTGCTTGGCCAAGCTAATTTATTAGTTTCACTCCAATGGTCTAGCTATTAGCTTGAAACTTTTATAAATTTCAAGCTAGTCCCTAGCTACAACCATTGGAGATGCTCTAAGAAGATCCTGTTTCTTTGTTTGGGATAAAGCAAAGGGGATGTTGCCTTCGCTACAAAAGAAGTCTGCCCCGATACTTTCTTTTTTCATAAATAACATGTCTGCACCTTCGTTTTGTCATACTTTTTCTCCCTTTTTTTAACCTCTTTTTTTGGAGCCGGCATGTGTCAGATTGTGTAGGCATGTGTGTTAAACTCGTACGTGTGTCTTATGCTTGAAACGAGTCAAGAAAAAATTGTGTCGTTCTCCGCTCGTACGTGTCTTCCATAATGGAGGATCATGCACGGCCCGAGTCACATACGTGTTATATCGTGCAAGCGGGCCCTAGGGCTGTGGGAAAAAACCGACAAACTGAAATCGAACCCAAGAATCGAAAAACTTGAACCGATAGGTTTAGGGTCGGACATTTTAGAACTTTCAAAAACCCGAATATGCGGGTAATTGAACCGAATGGCGGGTAACCGAACCGAACCGACTAATACCTCTATACAGTTGAGTTTTAAAAATCTCAACAAATATTGCATTTAGATGTTCCGATCACTACTAAAAAGGGTTCTATTTGTGACGGGAAATCCCGTCATTAACCCGTCATAAAAGACCAATTATGACGGGATTACCCGTCATAAGCCCGTCATGAAAGGGGGGCGTCGTAATTGATTACCCCGTCATGACCCCAAAAGCTTATTGTGACGGGAAAAATTCCCGTCGCAAAAGCCTATTATGACAGGAAAAAATCCCGTCGCAAAAGGCTAAACACGACGGGCTAACCTCCCGTCGCGAAAAGCTAACTATGACAGGGGCACTCCCCGTCGCAAAAGACCATGAGTCTGATTCTTATAGCACCTTCTAGTTTCATGCACCTGCTAGTTATGAATCAATGTCAATGATTACTACATTCATAGTAATTCCATCATCAGATTGTAAAAGTACCATCAAGTTCATTTCACAAAATCCAAATCTACAGGAATGGCCCATGATTAAAACTACCACAACCAATTGTCTGATGCCCAAGACACAAAAAATAAGACCACTATAACACTTAATCTGATTACTACAATTAAAATAAAATTCAAAGTTTGCAGCAGATAGTAGAAAAGAGGCACATTAGCCCAGCAGGAAGCAAGGAAGCACATAGCAGCAGCAAGGAAGCACATAGCAGCAGTAACCTGAGAAGTAACAGCAGAGTATTAGAGTATTTAGTTAGAAAACAATACCTTCCCTACACTGGGAAAATTAGAAGAGCTGGCTCAAAAAAGCTCATCAAGCTGGCCAGGATAATCACTATAATCACTAGTGAAACAACCGAATGCAGTACACCCACCATCATATTTTAAGCCAAATCAACAATAACCCACCAACAATTGATATTTGAAGCCTTGGAAATCATACCTGTTGTTTGGGCAAACTAGTATGTGGGTCAGTAAGATCGGCTCTTAATGCGGGGAGAGATAGGGGAAGAAAAAGAACAAGAGAGGGAGTCTCGTTGTTTATATGCAGGGAGAGGATTACCACTGAAACTTTTAATCAAGAAATTGCGTCTCTCTCTAAATGCTTTGACCATTGTTGCTACTGCCTCTCCACCAGCCTTTTCCATTCCAAGTGCAGCAACTCCCGCTTTTTGAGATATGCTGCTGGCACCTGAACGAAACAAACAAATCAAATGTAGTTCCAAGGTAATTAACTCAGTAATTATCCAGAGGATTCTTGCCCACTTCTAAATCTATACAGAATAAATGCAAAACGTATAAGTTTCAGGAACCTTTGAGTTTATAGGATGAATTATAATGCCAAGTTCTATCCCAAATATTAATAGCAAAAGGCAAGAAACAATCGTATGAAAACATTAAATTCTGTGTTTAGTAAGAAATTACCTTTTCAAGCATAACTTGAATGAAGACAAGGTAGAAGCATTTGAGGTGTGTATGCAAATGGAGGCCTCTAATAAGTCACATATTTGTAAAATACACCTTCATCTAGAGTAGGAGCATATCCAAGTGAGTGCTAGTATCAATATCCATGAAATCCTGGGAAACAAATGGCAAATATTTCGATCACCAACATGACTGTGGTTCATGAAAGTGAAAATAAACTATAGAAGAGATACAGGATGAGCTTTACAAAGTCAACCAGGGGAAAAAAACTGATGGAAGCACCACTTTATGCACAATAAATGACAAGAAAAGAATAGATAAGAAGATAGTTCCTACAAAGAGAAGCTCTATCGCAACTATTTTCTACTCAATGAGTAAAAACAAATCTCATAAATTATAAAATGTCATCGCAACTAAGAACCTAACACAGAGCATAATTAGTTAAAATAGAATATCCAATGCTTCAATATACAAGTTCAATGTACAAGTTAGGAGAGTTGAATTTGTTGTGGCAATTGTCTCCCACTCTCCGGAGAAGTTCAAAGCTAGCACAAAGACTAGTAACATATGATATGCATCCTAATTCAACAATTCTGAGCAAGTACACACAATATATTTCATATTATCTTGTCTAAATTCGTGAAAGTAAGTCTAAATAAACGACATGCCAAACGCGCTATTTAAAATCACAAATATGATGCTTTGAAACACATAATTTACAAAAGAATAACAACATCAAATGCTCGATTGGAAGAGAAGTCTTCTAACTCAGAGGAAGTTCAGAAAACAAAACTCAATAAAGATAGAGAAAAAAATGAAAAACCGGCAATTAGTTTATTCACTAGGTTCACTGAAACAAGGATCCATCACCAAATTTTCACTAAGCTAAGCAATGATTACAAAAATAAAAAATAAGTTACTTTGTATTGTACTAAACTCCCTCCGTTCCTAAAAGATTGATCCATTGTCATATTTTAGGTCAAACTTTATAAACTTTGATTATTAATTCTCATTAGCCTATAAAGAATAATATAGTCATGTGGGATCTTGTGAGATTAATTTCAATATATATTTTTGGAATATCAACTTGTTATAATTTTAACGCATGTAGATTTAGATATATTTAGGCCCTATTCGCAAAATTAGCGGTAGCGGGTAGCGGGTAGCGGTTGAGTAGCAGCAAGCGTTGAATATTAGCGACTAACAATTAGCTGTCACAGTAGCGGCTAACTGATATGTGTGTTTGTTACAAGTAGCGGTTGTATTCCAAAATAATAATAATAAAAAAGGTAGACTATTGTTTAAAACTTTATTACTTGTATAAATTTGTCAAAAGCTACCCGCTACCTTAAAAGGTACTAATTTTAACGTTTGACAAAAGTTACCCAAACGCTACCTCTACCGCTAACCGCTACCTAAACCACTACCTTGCTAAACACTTACAAATTTTACAAGGAGCGTCTTGAGTAGGTCAAAATGCTACCCGCAACCTCAAACGCTACTGTTGTGTCTTGGAGATCGTGAAAAGTCAAATGGGGCGATATTTTCGGAATGGAGAGATTATTCCGCATGGAGTGCAAAGAAATATGAAGTATATAAGAAAAGTATCAATAGTAGATATGTCAAAAATCGACCCGACCCGAAAATCGACCCAAACTGAAAATACTAGTTCTTGAACAAGATTTTAGGATCCGTAACCCGATTTTATCCGAACCCGAAGAACCCGAAAATTAATGGGTCAAAATTCGACAGAACCCGTTTTTTACCTGACTGATTGAATCATTATATTTATAGTAATAAATGAGATTTTGAGCATTTTTAAGCATAGTAAAGACGTTGTTACTATTGGTGGGTGTAATATGATTTTGAATTAATTTACATCATTTTATGGTTGAATTTGACTAAATATAAACTTATGTATAAATTGTGATTGTCGCGTTTCATGACTATGAAATATGGCAAATGGATGTCAAAACTGCCTTCTTGAATGGTGTTCTTGAAGAGACTGTGTTTATGACACAGGCGGAGGGTTTTGTCGATCAAAAAAACCAAAAAAAGGTATGCAAGCTTAAGAAATCCATTTATGGATTAAAGTAGGCATTAAGGAGCTGGAATAAACGATTTGATGAAGCAGTCAATAAGTTTGGCTTCATCAAGAATCAAGACGAATCTTGTGTATACAAGAAAGTCAGTGGGAGTAAAATTGCATTCCTAGTCTTGTATGTAGATGACATACTACTTATTGGAAACGACATTCCTATGCTGGAGTCTGTAAAGACTTGGCTTGGAAAGTGTTTCTCAATGGAAGACTTAGGAGAGGCACAATACATATTGGGCATCAAGATCTATAGGGATATATCTAAGAGGATGATTGGACTAAGCCAGAGCACTTACATTGACAAAGTGCTAGCTAGGTTCAATATGATGGAAGCCAAGAGAGGTCATCTACCCATGACACATGGCACATATCTAAGCAAGACTCAGTATCCCAAGACATCTGATGAGCATAAAAAGATGAGTGGAATTCCATACGCTTCGGCTATTGGATCCATCATATATGATATGATTTGTACAAGGCCGGATGTTTCGTTCGCACTCAGTGCACGAGCAGGTACCAGTCAGACCCAGGTGAGGCGCATTGGACTGCTGCCAAGAATATCCTAAAGTACCTGAAAAGGACTAAGGATCAGTTTCTGGTCTATGGTGGTATAGATGAGTTGATTGTTAGAGGTTATACGGACGCAAGCTTTCAAACCGACAGAGATGATTTCAGATCACAGTCTGGTTTTGTGTTCTGCCTCAATGGCGGAGCAGTAAGCTGGAAAAGTGCTAAGGAAATCACTATTGCGGATTCTACAACTGAAGCCGAGTACATTGCTGCCTCAGAAGCAGCAAAGGAAGCTGTTTGGATTCGGAAGTTCATCGAAGAACTTGGGGTTGTCCCCTCCATTAAAGGACCAATTGCTTTGTATTGCAAAAATAACGGAGCCATTTCCCAGGAAAAGGAGCCTAGGAGCCACCAAAAGTCCAAGCACGTACTGCGGCGATTTCACATACTTTGAGAAATCGTTGAAAGGAAAGAAATCGAGATTTGCAAGGTTGGAACGAATGACAACGTCGCGGATCCATTGAATAAACCGTTGCCACAAGTGAAGCACAACGCACATGTAGAAACCATGGGAATCAAGCATATTGGATAATGGCTTTGATTTTCTAAGTTTTGTTTTAGAACATCTGTTAGATCTGAGTTTAAAACAATTGGTTTAACCATTTCATATTTATGAAATTTCTTATTTCATATTCATTTGATTTGGTTTAGTATTAAATGAAAAGTCCATGTGATTCAAAGCATTCAAATGGGATGTCGAGATGGATTCTTCGACAAAGAAACACCCATAAGTGAACTTGAATATTGAAGTCACAAAGGATCCCTAATCCAGGTCATTGAAAGGTGGACGACCAATGACTAATGAAGATTAGATTGCAAGTAGATTTGTACACTAGAGGAAAAAACCTTATAGGTTGCCCTTAAAATAGGCTTATAGGTTGCCAATTGCAAGGGCAACATATGGGGGGGTCACTTTTGTGAAATTATCAAAGGTTGCCCTTAACAAGGGCAACTTATAATCTTATAAGTTGCCCTTGTTTGCAACAAGGGCAACTTATGTGAAACTTATAAGTTGCCCTTGTTGCATACAAGGGCAACTTATAAGCTTCACATAAGTTGCTCTTGTTTGAAACAAGGGCAACTTATAAGCTGCACATAAGTTGCTCTTGTTACAAACAAGGGCAACTTTTGAGTTTTTTTTTTTTTTTTATAAAAAAAAATCTGCAATATAATTCCTGATATTTTGCAATATAAAATTTTGCATTATAATTTATAGAATACTGTTTCACCAAACATCATCTTGACATTCCTCAAAAATGATATAAATTTCAAATTTCCAATAATATTTCCGAATTAATTCAAATGTAATTAATTAAATCGATAAATAACAAAATAATGTAAGAGTCACGAATAACTACAAGCCTGCTCTAATTATTACACTGAGGGTAATTCACAATCGTTGAAGTAAGTAGCCCACTTGTCTCGAACTTCATCCAACTCCTCTTTGGTGAAGGGCCCCTCCCTTTGTGTTGTGAAAACCTTTAAAAGAACAACGTACATGCAAACCAATAAATTAAATTAAGTTTCATATGCGAAAACAGAAATTATATTGGTCGCGAAAACAACTTTCTGAGTGTACTAAGATTCATTTCAAGTTCTTTATGCACATTTAAGGCTCACTTAGCTCGATATAGATCATATTTGGCCAAAAATGGCATTTTCGATCCCAAATATCAAAAAATGAACCTAAGTACACTTTTTAAATCTTTTCCATGATTTATATGATTAGTTATATGTTTATAAGACTCATTTCAAGTTCGTTATGCACGCTTATGGGTCATTTGGGTCGATATAGGTCATTTATGGCCAAAAATGGCATTTTCGATCCCAACTACCAACAAACGAACTATTTCCACATTCTAACCCTTTTTCATGATTCATATGATTAGTTATATGTTTATGAAACTCATTTGAAGTTCGTTATGCAAGCCTAAGGGTCATTTGGGTCGATATAGGCCATTTATGGCAAAAAATGTCATTTTCGATCCCAACTACCAACAAACGAACTTATATCCACATTCTAAACCCTTTTCATGATTTATATGATTATTTATATGATTATAAGACTCATTTCAAGTTCATTATGCACGCCTAAGGGTCATTTGGGTCGATAAAAGTCATTTATGGCCAAAAATGGCATTTTTGATCCCAACTACCAACAAACGAACTTATATCCACATTCTAAACCTTTTTCATGATTTCTATGATTAGTTATATGATTATAAGACTCATTTCAAGTTCGTTATGCACGCCTAAGGGTCATTTGGGTCGATATAGGTCATTTATGGTCAAAAATGACATTTTCGATCCCAACTACCAACAAACGAACCTATTTCCATATTCTAAAATTTTTTCATGATTTATATGATTAGTCATATAATTATAAGACTCATTTCAAGTTCGTTATGCACGCCTATGGATCATTTGGGTCGATATAGTTCATTTACGGCCAAAAATGGCATTTTCGAACCCAACTACCAACAAACGAACTTATTTCCATATTCTAAACATTTTTCATGATTTATATGATTAGTCATATAATTATAAGACTCATTTCAAGTTCGTTATGCACGCCTAAGGGTCATTTGGGTGAATATAGGTCATTTATGGCCAAAAATGGCATTTTCGATCCCAACTACCAACAAACGAACTTATATCCACATTCTAAACCTTTTTCATGATTCATATGATTAGTTATATGATTATAAGACTCATTTAGAGTTCGTTATGCACGCCTAAGGGTCATTTGGGTCGATATAGGTCATTTATGGTCAAAAATGGCATTTTCAATCCCAACTACCAACAAACGAACCTATTTCCATATTGTAAACGTTTTTCATGATTCATATGATTAGTCATATGTTTATAAGACTCATTTTAAGTTCGTTATGCATGCCTATGGATCATTTGGGTCGATATAGTTCATTTACGGCCAAAAATGGCATTTTTGAACCCAACTACCAACAAACGCACCTATTTCCATATTCTAAACATTTTTCATGATTTATATGATTAGTCATATACTTATAAGACTCATTTCAAGTTCGTTATGCACACCTAAGGGTCATTTGGGTCGATATAGGTCATTTATAGCCAAAAATGGCATTTTCGATCCCAACTACCAACAAATGAACCTAATGACACTTTCTAAATCTTTATATGCTTAGTTAGAGTTTACTAAGATTCATTTCAAGTTCTTTATGCACACATAAGGCCTATTTGGGACGATATAGGTCATATTTATCCCAAAATGACATTTTTGACGGTTCATGCCAATTATAGGCGAATAGTTAACATGTATAGTCCCGAGCATATATTCCCGAGCCTTTTCATTAAAAGACAGCAATATAACATCTAGTATTTGAACAGATCAGAAACTGATCAGTTCAGCTGCAGATCAGCAGCAACAAATCAGCAGCTGAACTGATCAGTTTCTGATCTGTTCAGTTGCAAATCAGCAGCAGCAGATCAGCTGCTGAACAGATCAGAAACTGATCAGTTCAGCTGCTGATCTCAGCAGCTGAACTGATCAGTTTCTGATCTGTTCAGCAGCTGATCTGCTGCTGCAGATCTGCAACTGTGCAGATCAGAAACTGATCAGTTGTGACAGGCCTTTGGTCCATTGTCAACTTTCTCATTGCGATATTATTTTTGCTCGTTTGCTCATTTTTAGAGCTACAAATGAGTTATTAACATTAGTTGTATCTTGCAACACACATTAACGCATAAAAGTCACATGAGAAGCATTCCGATATCAATAATATTCCGATAGCGCAAAGAAAAATGAAGAACATATGAAAATTATAAGAGAAACTAAGTGACAGATTTCATGGCAATTACGATAGGTCATATTTGGCCCAAAATGACATTTTTGACGGTTCATGCCAATTATAGGCGAATAGTTTTTTTAAACTAATTTCTAGCCTAATAATACATCATAAATATACTATTTTATGTACCTTTTCCAGATATTGAACTTCCTTGCAACTTTTGAATATGTCATGCATGAATTTCATCACATAATAGCCACACTCGACCCCACCCTCTTGTTGGGCGCACTAGATTAAAGAGAACATAAATTAATAGGAAATATAATTGTTTTGGCCGTACAATAAGTAGTGAACAAATTATTATTTACCTTAACTGATTTCCATTGAGGAAGTGCGCTTTTTTTGACATTCATTTTCATCAACACTCTGCAATTCCACAATTCATTGGACGTTAATTAACATTAAATGCTTGAATGTAAAATATGATTGCAAGTTTTATTTGATATGTACAAAAAAAAATACGGAATGTACTTATTCAATAGTGACTTGACCAACACGGATCGTAATGGATCTCGACGACAAGAATCAAATTGATAAATTGTGTGGCTTGGAACACATATCACAAGGAGCATCCAATGGAGGCTGCAATCACAAAATAGTGGTTTAATAATCCATAATATGCCACTAAAATCACAAAATATCATTAGAATCGACACTAATGTAGGACAATAAAGATATTAAAGCAAAGGCATACTCTTCAAAGTACGGGGCTAATATGAACTTGTTTTTAGCTTTTGTGCATTGACGGATACCGTCATCGAGATATTGATTGACTTCGGCTCGATTGTTCATGCAACTAGCACCACTTGTTGATTGTGGATCCAACCACCCAATATGACTATCCGAACTAAAATCATCGAACTGAAGTGACCTAAAGAACAAGCAAACATAAGAATAATCGAAACTTGGCACACCATTGACCTTATTAAATATATTACCATAACTAACTATATTAATTACCTCATGAAGACTTGTATCATTGAGATATTAAGCATATCACCTTTAAGGAATTCACATATATCGTCTTTAGTTACCCATGCTATGCCATGCTCGAAAAAGTGGAATAATGACATGTCCATCTCAACTCCAATAGCATTATCACCCGGTAACCCACTAACAAGACTATGCAACCATTTGGACGGCTTACTAAGAGAGTCAAACACATCTGATTCCACAAGTAAATTTGCATGAGAAACTGAACCTTTCGATGATTTAAGTTTGTAGTCTTGACTCTTGCCTTGTGAACTTCCTTTTGCAATCAACTCCATTGATCGTTGACCATCTTTGCTAGCTTGAGTTGGTGGTTTCTTTGGTTTAGCTGTCTTTGGTGGCGCTTTTAGTTTCTTGATGATCTGCAAGGTTAATTTACAAAACCAAGAGATTATGAAAAAACTTGTTTATCGAAACATATAGGAAATGTTATGCAAAATAGAAAGGCGTGGAATTAGAAACACAAAGCACCTCGTCTGAAAACTTCACCCATGCAAATGGCCATAGTACATAAGAACCGGAGGCATCGCCCAAAGTATGGAGAAAATCATTGGGCACCGGAAGTATCCAATCCAAATAGTCTTCATGAACATTGTATGGGCTGACCGCATAATAACCACTCGGGACTTGCTTGAAGTGGACTAGTGGCCGGTCACTTTGTGGTTGTGCATTCGCATCGGCCACCACATGCAATTTATCACCATTTGATTGTCCCGGGTGTAGTAGTTCGCAAGGCGTCTCCTCCTAACATTCAACCATCACGAGTAAAAATAGCCATCACTTTATTGAATGAATTAAAACTCCAAAATTTATATAAGAACATTACTAAATTAAAACTCCATAATTCACCTCACCTTTAATTCAAGCATTGGTTGAACTCCAGTAGGCAGTTGAACTCTAGCAGGTGGTTGAACTCCAGTAGGTTCTTGACCTTCAGTAGGTGGTTGAAGGTCAAGAATTGGTTGGCTTGATGAATCCAAAGGGCTACGGCGGGGCAACTCCAAGCTTTGTAAGCCCATCTGTTGTAGGATTGCCTCAGTTATCTCCTTCTTCAGTTCTTCTCTCATCGAAGCAATATCTGAAGCTGTTGAAGAAGCAATGGATTTTGAGTTGGTGAGCTTGCGATATTCTTCACCATACGCCTTTTTAAAACCAACACGTACCCCTCCAAAAGCTCTTGGATGCCCGGGAGGGTCAGGTCCAAGAGTCATGTACAAGGGATCCTTGTTTAAAAATGTAGAAACCTTGCCTTCAGCACATGCTTGTTGATATTCAACCTATTTTATGAAAACAATATAAAAAATGATTGTTATATTAACACTAAAGGTAGACAAAATGTATAATATATATATATATATATATATATATATATATATATATATATATATATATATATATTAATTCAAATTATTGAAAATCACTCCATTTACTTACTAGTTTATCACAAGCCTCTTTTGTTTCTGGATTAACAATTATATATTTCCCGTTTTTGTCGAGACTATGCATCGAACACCACCAATCATTGGCACGGGTGTTGCCACTGTTGGGGTATAATCCTTTTTCTTTCCATCTCTTCCTCTTTTCTTCATAAGTCTCGGGACCTAGCCAATGACTATGTTTTTTCTTCTTTGCAGAATCAGAACACTTTTTGCGCTTTTCCTACAAAGTAAACATGTCAACTTCAATGCAAAATGTAAACAATAAATTTATTAAGTACGTAGGTAGATTATTTGAAAATTTACCACTGCATGTGGAGTTATTTTTTGTGCAACAAAAGCCTCCCATTCCTCTGGTGTGATGTGCTTCCAAGTGTCAAAAGGGAGCTTTATAGGTGGCGCTTTTTCACCTTCTTTTTCACCTTCTTTTTCACCATCATTTTCTCCTTTATTTTCACCTTTCTCTGCCTTAATTCTCTCTCTCGTCTTAGAAATCCAGCCACTCACCAACTTGACTTTGAAATTTTTGAATCTCATACGTAGATCAGATTCAAAAACGTCCTTCTTAGCAAGGGAAGGTTCAATATGGAATTGATTCTACACAAAAAAATAAAAATGGAAATGTTAGTTAACATGTATAGTCCCGAGCATATATTCCCGAGCCTTTTCATTAAAAGACAGCAATATAACATCTAATATTTGAACAGATCAGAAACTGATCAGTTCAGCTGCAGATTAGCAGCAGCAGATCAGCAGCTGAACTGATCAGTTTCTGATCTGTTCAGTTGCAGATCAGCAGCTGCAGACCAGCTGCTGAACAAATCAGAAACTGATCAGTTCAGCTGCAGATCAGCAGCAGCAGTTTAGTTGCAGATCAGCAGCAACAGATCAGCAGCTGAACTGATCAGTTTCTGATCTGTTCAGTTGCAGATCAGCAGCAGCAGATCAGTTGTTGAACAGATAAGAAACTGATCAGTTCAGCTGCAGATCAGCAGCAGCAGATCAGCAGCTGAACTGATCAGTTTCTGATCTGTTCAGCAACTGATCTGCTGCTGCTGATCTGCAACTGTGCAGATTAGAAACTGATACGTTCATCTGTGCTGATCTGCCTATGACCCTATTAGATTACAAGGCCATTAGCCTATTTATCCCTGAAGCATTCAGAAACTAAGATCCAATGGCTTCAACAATTCATCGATACCAAACAATTCATCGAACTTGAAATGAAGCTTCTACTCATGGACATCCAAGTGACAAAACAAAAAATCAACCGCTAATCCAAGTCAGCAAAAGAAGGAACTTGAATACCAAACAATAAAAATGATATATTGAACTACAAGGACTTGTAAGCGAAATCCAATGTTCATTTTGCAACAGCTCCATCCCGATGCTTAACCCCAACACTTCCTGATCAAAAAGCTCAAATTTCCTACTCTGTATGTGTTTATGCATGTGCACAAGCTCTCCCCAAACTTCGACGGAGCTATTTGAAATAACAACAAAACAAGAAACCTAACAATGTCTTGAGCATTATAACAGTCAATGCCAAAATAAAATCGATCAATAGAAACATTTTCCTCTTCAATGCTCCTTTTATCTTGCCTCTAAAAATAATTATACGCTTGATCGAACATATACCTAATCCCCATTCTATAAATTCATAGCATACCATACCAAAATCAAGACAACAGAACGTCCACCAAATTATATATTTAAGTTCACCATAGAGGCTACTTTTGATTTTGAGTAACTAATCATATGGAGAGGAAGGATGCAAAACTTCAATAAAATTATACGTCAACAAGCACAGATGAACAGATCAGTTTCTGATCTGCACAGTTGCAGATCAGCAGCAGCAGATCAGCTGCTAAACAGATCAGAAACTTATCAGTTCAGCTGCTGATCTGCTGCTGCTGATCTGCAGCTGAACTGATCAGTTTCTGATCTGTTCAGTTGCAGATCAGCTGCTGCTGCTGATCTGCAACTGTGCAGATTAGAAACTGATCTGTTCATCTATGCAGATCAGAAACTGATCTGTTCATCAGCAGATCAGCAGCAGCAGATCAGCAGCAGCAGATCAGCTGCTGAACAGATCAGAAAATGATCTGTTCAGCAGCTGCTGCTGATCTGCAGCTGAACAGATCAGTTTCTGATCTTTTCAGCAGCTAATCATGTCGTTATGTTCGGACGTATTAGTTGTGCATGCCCTAGTTATGCTCGGACTATTAGCATGCTCTAGTTCGGACATCAAGTACATGATTAGATAAATTTCTAGAATTAAAAATTAGGCTTACCATTGTATCATCCCACAAAGTTTTCTTCAAGCCCTCGGGTACATCCTCCCATTTCAACAAAATTGAAATCTTCCGCATACAAAGGCCTATAAATGTTGCATACTTACGGCGCCACTTACCACAAGGGTTATCGAATT
Source organism: Spinacia oleracea (assembly GCF_020520425.1). Lineage (NCBI taxonomy): Eukaryota > Viridiplantae > Streptophyta > Magnoliopsida > Caryophyllales > Amaranthaceae > Spinacia > Spinacia oleracea. The sequence goes on along the minus strand of NC_079491.1, from coordinate 25,149,294 downwards.
GATTGTACTCCAAGTACATCTCTTCTCTCACCCCAAGTCCTTTTGTTGGCCCTCTCCCCTTTCTCTTCACACGCTTTTTAACACTTTTACTTGTGCTAACTTCATTTGCCACCACATGTTGATGGTTATCAATTGGGGGTGCCCTATCCGCCATAACCTCAAACTGTTCAATTCTATGTAAATATTCATCATGTTCACGATCTTCCGGCTCACATTTATCCTCCTCCACCGCTGCATCATAATCCCCATCCTCACTACGGTCATCATCATCATCCATCAGCTCATCCATACTATGGTCGTCATTATCATCCATGATAGAGATATACCTGAAATTAAAGAAACAAAACCACGTCACAAAACAAATACATAATTTGCATAATAATTATCACAATATATAAAATGATTCCTATGATTAGTTATATGATTATAAGACTCATTTCAAGTTCGTTATGCACGCTTATGGGTCATTTGGGTCGATATAGGTCATTTATGGCAAAAAATGGCATTTTCGATCCCAACTACCAACAAACGAACTATTTCCACATTCTAACCCTTTTTCATGATTCATAAGATTATTTATATGTTTATGAAACTCATTTCAAGTTCGTTATGCACGCCTAAGGGTCATTTGGGTCGATATAGGTCATTTATGGCCAAAAATGGCATTTTCGATCCCAAATCTAAACAAATGAACCTAAGTCCAAATTCTAAACCTTTTTCATGTGTCATATGCTTAGTTAGATGTTTCTAAGATTCATTTCAAGTTATCTATGGCCCAAAATGACAAACTTATATGGCCCAAAATGACATATATATATATAGTCCACATTCTAAACATTTCAACCATAAGCACACAGAGAAAATAGTTGTTGAGCCAATATGGTTTTGATGATGACAAACTAACGTAATCAACTAACGTGGTTTTCAAGTTGTATGTGTGCAAGGATCATTAATGAATAGTTGTGCCCAAGTCATCAATAATAAAGCTTACTGGAAGTTGATGATTGTGAGATGCTTATAACAAAGAAGCATAAAATCCAGAGCTGGAATTGCAGAGCAGTTCCTAAGGATAAACTCTAGAGAAGCTGGGAGTTTTAAAGTTCATGCGGAAGAACTAGAACTCCAGATGAGCTAGAGGAATCCCGATAGAGATGGCTGTTCCCAAAGAAGGCTGTTCCCGAAGACGGCTGTTCCCAAAGACGTCTGTTCCCAAAGACGGCTGTTCCCAAAGACGGCTGTTCCCAAAGACGGCTGTTCCTAAAGATGGATGTTCCTAGAGATGGCTGTTCCTAAAGATGGCTGTTCCTAAAGATGCTTGTTCCTGAGGATCAACCATTGTTCCCGAGGAGCACTTGTTCCCGAGGAACAACCAATATGAGGAGCACTTGTTCCCGAGGAACAACCAACATGCGGAGCACTTGTTCCTGAGGATCAACCATTGTTCCCGAGGAGCACTTGTTCCCGAGGAACAACCAACATGCGGAGCACTTGTTCCTGAGGAACAACCAACATGCGGAGCAGCATGAAACATGAAGACAAGAAACAAGAGTTTATTTTCTAGGATTCATGTGAGTATGTGGAAACGTGAAAGGTAATGGAACAAGGTATTAAAAGGAACTCGTGGAACTCGTGTCTAGGAACTTGGTATGCATCCTAAGTATAATGTCAATATGCATTAATCTAATTGTCAGTAAGTTTAGAATATAAACGTGATTTAGGATAGTTTATTTAAGAGTTTTAATTTGATTAAAAGTCCTTAGATAAATAGGTAATTGACTAAGTCTAGGATTCTTAATAAGATAAATATGTTTTATATTTTGGAATTAATTAGTTAATTAATTAGAGTCTTGTTAAGTTGGGTATCTTGGAATTAACTAATTAATTAATTAGAGTCCTACTAATTTGGGTATCCTAGGTTAGTCAAATATTAATATACGTTTATCAGTAGATTAATTAGGTAGGTTCCTATTAACTTAGGAATCCTATGAAATCAGTTATTAAATCACGTTTAATATAACACGTTAAATATAACTGACATATTAGTTATTGATGTTAGGATCACGCCTAGAAACTAGGATGCATTACTTGGTATTAGCTTGTTCCCCAAGTACATTATATCCACGTTCATATACCACGTTCTCATCAACTATAGAGGTCATGGGTACATGCCTAGGAACATGGGAATATGGCTGATAGTTGAAGAGATTATGGGGAAAGCAGTTAGGAGTTCCAACACTATAAAAGAGGATCTTAGCATTCATTCCAAGGTGTCTGACTTCTCAGTCATTCCACAGAGTCTGGTTTACGTGGAAGGTAATTAAAGAAAATATATTTGTTCCACGTTTATGAGTCAGTTCCTCAGTTCTAAGTTCCTTCAGTTCCTACACTAAAGTTCTTGTTCCTTTACAGTTCTTCTACGCTTCTCATATATTGTAACAGGTTTGGGTTAGGAACTTGAGTGAGTTCCTATTGTATTTGGAAAGGCTTTGAGTGAAGTCTTGAGAGAGTATTAAACACAACTAAGCGTGAATGTTATACTCTTTGTATGGGATCCTAAGTTCACGGGGAACTTGGGTTGATAGAGTTTCCAATTAAGTTAGTAACAGGGTCGTTCGCTTGATGAATGAGAGCTCGTCGTTAAAATCCCCCGTGGTCGTGGTTTTGTCTTCTTGATAATTTTCAAGAAGATTTCCACACTAAATTCTCTCTTGCATTATTTTCTATACTTGCTTTTAAGTTTCTTTTATAATTCCGCAAAAAGTTAGAAGCAAGTTCCAAATTACAATTCACCCCCCCTCTTGTACGTGTTCCATCCGAATAACAGTTGGTATCAGAGCCGGAACTCGCTGATAAGCAGGCAACCCTGCTGAGTTAAGTTCCTGGAAGGAGGAACAATTACAAGAAACTTGACGAAAGGAACTCGGTCCTACATATTCAAAGGAACAAGGGAGATCTGAATTTCATTGTCAAATAAAGGCCAGTCAAGGTGTAACAGACAATCTTCTAAGGTAAATATATCTTCCTTTAGACTTTATTTGTGTGCATACATTAATTTATTGCTTGTTCCTTGCATTGTTTCAAATGGAACTACTGTTTTATTTTGATTTAAAATCGAATTTGAAAAATCTAAAATCTATTTTTAATAGCCGATTTTTCAATTTATTTTTAAAACTCCAGTATATTTAAATTAGTTCAAGGAAACGACTTTTGAGAAAATGCACACAAGAATCTGTGGAACTTGAAATTTTTAATTTTTCGGCAACGTTATACACTGCTATTTTTTTTTTTGCTTAAGAATTATTATTTTATATGCTTCATGAATATATTGAATATCATTTATATGAATGCATATTGTATCTTGGTAGTAGTAGTTGTTTTAATTATATTTTTAACAGTCATTACTAACAAGAAGGGACCCAAATCATGTTGGGTTCCCTTGCCTAAGGAATTGGTACAGGAACAAACAAAGGTGCACACTAATCTGTCAGAAACTTGACGCACCAGTTTCTTCCTTGTTCCTGCAAGTTCAAGTTCAACATTGAGGAACTCGCTGGTTCATTGATGACCCGTGACTTATGCTTAGGAACTCATGATGGTGCGGCATTTTAGATGGCATATTACATCAGCACCTTAAATGGGAATATAGATCAAAATCCGAAGAGGAACTTTCGGACAAAGGAACACTTCAAGATTCACAACTATGTTTAATGAAAAATTTTGACTTTAAGTCGAATCTGAGGTATGTTTATTTCAACAGTCTGTTATTTGTTTCAATACGGAACCCAAGAAAAGTAGTGTTCCTTGATTTAATAACTAGACTATATGAATGCTTAAGTGAGGGGGAACAACGCATGGCACTAGTTGTTCCTAGTGATTCATTAGCAATATATTTTATTCTCTCACTAAAAGGCTTATTAATAATGTAGGAAAATCTTATATAAGTTTGAAATTCGTTGAATTTTCTTTGAATTTCCCTTAAGACTCATTGAATTGTGTATTATAGGTGTAGAGTTTATGTGAATAGTCTTCCTTATAAAATTGACACTACAATTTTTCTATGTCTTGTACGTAGTCATGAGCTAGAATTGAATTAAGGACTCACTGATGTCTTTGTAATATTACCCTTAGTTTCCAAACTGCTTATGCGTTAATAAAAAGGAAAAAGAAGCAAAAAGTGAAGTTCCATTTCCTTATGGAACAAAATAAGGCTTTTTCATTCGATCCATGTGCACTATTAAGAATGTCCAAATCCTATAATGTGTGATAATTTCTTTCTTCCATGATATCCACCAATTAAACTCTTGTTCCTCACAAAAATATTTCCTACACTTTTCCTACCGTATCTCTACAACATATTAGAGATCCAAATCAATTAATATCACACATTGATTTATTTTTCTTTTCATAAACATTTTAAAAAAAATTCATCACTGTATAAAAATTCTATACTAAATATTCCTCCTTTGTCACTTACATGATGTAGCAATTGTTGAGGGGGAACTAATGAGGAAGGTGATTAATAGAGATGTAATTTTGAAAGGTAAAATTAAAGGAGATGAAAAAAAAAAAGGAAGGCAGAAGAAAAATGAAAAAAAAAAAGAAAAAAAAAGAAAAAGAGGGGAACAAAAGGAGAGCTATGTGAAGGAAGAAATAGAAGGGATAAGAAGTTCCTACAAGCAGTTAAGTTTCCAAGTTGAAAAACAAATGAAGGTTTCAGTATCTCAAAGAATTATCTTTAAAAAATATCAAGTTCTTTAATGATTCACAAGGGAACTTACACCATAAACGTAAGTTCCTACAAAAATTATCGAATGAAGGAACTATAAAAAAGCTTCAAATAAACTATATGAAGAAGAAAAGGACACTATGTACTGCTAAAGAAGAATAGAAAAAGAAAGAGAAGGAACAACAATGTATTTTATGAGGAGGAACTTCAGTTGAAATTGTGAGAAAAAGGGAGGCATGCTTGAGAAACAAGTGACAAAGGAATAAATCTATTCATCCCATTAGCCTGCTTATCTCTTCATAAATTTTTCCATCAATTATCTATTTTCTTTGGAACTCATTGGACATTTGACTTATTCTTATTAATGTGTTGCACTTTGGTGAAAATGAGATTATACTGTTGACAACTACACTTTAGCTTCTTTGACTGATTTATTGATGTATGCGTGAGGATGGCTAATATTACTAGATTGACGTTTGAGCAAATTAATACTTTCTTTTGCCTCATGTTTGACCATTAACTATATGTTCTTGGTGGTGTGGTGTCAATGTACATCTAGAAGATTGTTTATAAATCCTTGAAACGAAGTACACTTTTTGATGATGTCAAAGGGGGAAGAGAAAAGGCAAAGATACTTATTTCCTACTTTTATAAGATGATTAATAGTTATTTATGTTTTATTCTCTACTAAATAATGATCTTGCTACTAAGTTTCTGTTAGTTTTATTGTTACTTTGCCTTGGTTTGTCATCACCAAAAAGGGGGAAATTGTTGAGCCAATATGGTTTTGATGATGACAAACTAACGTAATCAACTAACGTGGTTTTCAAGTTGTATGTGTGCAAGGATCATTAATGAATAGTTGTGCCCAAGTCATCAATAATAAAGCTTACTGGAAGTTGATGATTGTGAGATGCTTATAACAAAGAAGCATAAAATCCAGAGCTGGAATTGCAGAGCAGTTCCTAAGGATAAACTCTAGAGAAGCTGGGAGTTTTAAAGTTCATGCGGAAGAACTAGAACTCCAGATGAGCTAGAGGAATCCCGATAGAGATGGCTGTTCCCAAAGAAGGTTGTTCCCGAAGACGGCTGTTCCCAAAGACGTCTGTTCCCAAAGACGGCTGTTCCCAAAGACGGCTGTTCCCAAAGACGGCTGTTCCTAAAGACGGCTGTTCCTAAAGATGGATGTTCCTAGAGATGGCTGTTCCTAAAGATGGCTGTTCCTAAAGATGCTTGTTCCTGAGGATCAACCATTGTTCCCGAGGAGCACTTGTTCCCGAGGAACAACCAATATGAGGAGCACTTGTTCCCGAGGAACAACCAACATGCGGAGCACTTGTTCCTGAGGATCAACCATTGTTCCCGAGGAGCACTTGTTCCCGAGGAACAACCAACATGCGGAGCACTTGTTCCTGAGGAACAACCAACATGCGGAGCAGCATGAAACATGAAGACAAGAAACAAGAGTTTATTTTCTAGGATTCATGTGAGTATGTGGAAACGTGAAAGGTAATGGAACAAGGTATTAAAAGGAACTCGTGGAACTCGTGTCTAGGAACTTGGTATGCATCCTAAGTATAATGTCAATATGCATTAATCTAATTGTCAGTAAGTTTAGAATATAAACGTGATTTAGGATAGTTTATTTAAGAGTTTTAATTTGATTAAAAGTCCTTAGATAAATAGGTAATTGACTAAGTCTAGGATTCTTAATAAGATAAATATGTTTTATATTTTGGAATTAATTAGTTAATTAATTAGAGTCTTGTTAAGTTGGGTATCTTGGAATTAACTAATTAATTAATTAGAGTCCTACTAATTTGGGTATCCTAGGTTAGTCAAATATTAATATACGTTTATCAGTAGATTAATTAGGTAGGTTCCTATTAACTTAGGAATCCTATGAAATCAGTTATTAAATCACGTTTAATATAACACGTTAAATATAACTGACATATTAGTTATTGATGTTAGGATCACGCCTAGAAACTAGGATGCATTACTTGGTATTAGCTTGTTCCCCAAGTACATTATATCCACGTTCATATACCACGTTCTCATCAACTATAGAGGTCATGGGTACATGCCTAGGAACATGGGAATATGGCTGATAGTTGAAGAGATTATGGGGAAAGCAGTTAGGAGTTCCAACACTATAAAAGAGGATCTTAGCATTCATTCCAAGGTGTCTGACTTCTCAGTCATTCCACAGAGTCTGGTTTACGTGGAAGGTAATTAAAGAAAATATATTTGTTCCACGTTTATGAGTCAGTTCCTCAGTTCTAAGTTCCTTCAGTTCCTACACTAAAGTTCTTGTTCCTTTACAGTTCTTCTACGCTTCTCATATATTGTAACAGGTTTGGGTTAGGAACTTGAGTGAGTTCCTATTGTATTTGGAAAGGCTTTGAGTGAAGTATTGAGAGAGTATTAAACACAACTAAGCGTGAATGTTATACTCTTTGTATGGGATCCTAAGTTCACGGGGAACTTGGGTTGATAGAGTTTCCAATTAAGTTAGTAACAGGGTCGTTCGCTTGATGAATGAGAGCTCGTCGTTAAAATCCCCCGTGGTCGTGGTTTTGTCTTCTTGATAATTTTCAAGAAGATTTCCACACTAAATTCTCTCTTGCATTATTTTCTATACTTGCTTTTAAGTTTCTTTTATAATTCCGCAAAAAGTTAGAAGCAAGTTCCAAATTACAATTCACCCCCCCTCTTGTACGTGTTCCATCCGAATAACAGTTGGTATCAGAGCCGGAACTCGCTGATAAGCAGGCAACCCTGCTGAGTTAAGTTCCTGGAAGGAGGAACAATTACAAGAAACTTGACGAAAGGAACTCGGTCCTACATATTCAAAGGAACAAGGGAGATCTGAATTTCATTGTCAAATAAAGGCCAGTCAAGGTGTAACAGACAATCTTCTAAGGTAAATATATCTTCCTTTAGACTTTATTTGTGTGCATACATTAATTTATTGCTTGTTCCTTGCATTGTTTCAAATGGAACTACTGTTTTATTTTGATTTAAAATCGAATTTGAAAAATCTAAAATCTATTTTTAATAGCCGATTTTTCAATTTATTTTTAAAACTCCAGTATATTTAAATTAGTTCAAGGAAACGACTTTTGAGAAAATGCACACAAGAATCTGTGGAACTTGAAATTTTTAATTTTTCGGCAACGTTATACACTGCTATTTTTTTTTTTGCTTAAGAATTATTATTTTATATGCTTCATGAATATATTGAATATCATTTATATGAATGCATATTGTATCTTGGTAGTAGTAGTTGTTTTAATTATATTTTTAACAGTCATTACTAACAAGAAGGGACCCAAATCATGTTGGGTTCCCTTGCCTAAGGAATTGGTACAGGAACAAACAAAGGTGCACACTAATCTGTCAGAAACTTGACGCACCAGTTTCTTCCTTGTTCCTGCAAGTTCAAGTTCAACATTGAGGAACTCGCTGGTTCATTGATGACCCGTGACTTATGCTTAGGAACTCATGATGGTGCGGCATTTTAGATGGCATATTACATCAGCACCTTAAATGGGAATATAGATCAAAATCCGAAGAGGAACTTTCGGACAAAGGAACACTTCAAGATTCACAACTATGTTTAATGAAAAATTTTGACTTTAAGTCGAATCTGAGGTATGTTTATTTCAACAGTCTGTTATTTGTTTCAATACGGAACCCAAGAAAAGTAGTGTTCCTTGATTTAATAACTAGACTATATGAATGCTTAAGTGAGGGGGAACAACGCATGGCACTAGTTGTTCCTAGTGATTCATTAGCAATATATTTTATTCTCTCACTAAAAGGCTTATTAATAATGTAGGAAAATCTTATATAAGTTTGAAATTCGTTGAATTTTCTTTGAATTTCCCTTAAGACTCATTGAATTGTGTATTATAGGTGTAGAGTTTATGTGAATAGTCTTCCTTATAAAATTGACACTACAATTTTTCTATGTCTTGTACGTAGTCATGAGCTAGAATTGAATTAAGGACTCACTGATGTCTTTGTAATATTACCCTTAGTTTCCAAACTGCTTATGCGTTAATAAAAAGGAAAAAGAAGCAAAAAGTGAAGTTCCATTTCCTTATGGAACAAAATAAGGCTTTTTCATTCGATCCATGTGCACTATTAAGAATGTCCAAATCCTATAATGTGTGATAATTTCTTTCTTCCATGATATCCACCAATTAAACTCTTGTTCCTCACAAAAATATTTCCTACACTTTTCCTACCGTATCTCTACAACATATTAGAGATCCAAATCAATTAATATCACACATTGATTTATTTTTCTTTTCATAAACATTTTAAAAAAAATTCATCACTGTATAAAAATTCTATACTAAATATTCCTCCTTTGTCACTTACATGATGTAGCAATTGTTGAGGGGGAACTAATGAGGAAGGTGATTAATAGAGATGTAATTTTGAAAGGTAAAATTAAAGGAGATGAAAAAAAAAAAGGAAGGCAGAAGAAAAATGAAAAAAAAAAGAAAAAAAAGAAAAAGAGGGGAACAAAAGGAGAGCTATGTGAAGGAAGAAATAGAAGGGATAAGAAGTTCCTACAAGCAGTTAAGTTTCCAAGTTGAAAAACAAATGAAGGTTTCAGTATCTCAAAGAATTATCTTTAAAAAATATCAAGTTCTTTAATGATTCACAAGGGAACTTACACCATAAACGTAAGTTCCTACAAAAATTATCGAATGAAGGAACTATAAAAAAGCTTCAAATAAACTATATGAAGAAGAAAAGGACACTATGTACTGCTAAAGAAGAATAGAAAAAGAAAGAGAAGGAACAACAATGTATTTTATGAGGAGGAACTTCAGTTGAAATTGTGAGAAAAAGGGAGGCATGCTTGAGAAACAAGTGACAAAGGAATAAATCTATTCATCCCATTAGCCTGCTTATCTCTTCATAAATTTTTCCATCAATTATCTATTTTCTTTGGAACTCATTGGACATTTGACTTATTCTTATTAATGTGTTGCACTTTGGTGAAAATGAGATTATACTGTTGACAACTACACTTTAGCTTCTTTGACTGATTTATTGATGTATGCGTGAGGATGGCTAATATTACTAGATTGACGTTTGAGCAAATTAATACTTTCTTTTGCCTCATGTTTGACCATTAACTATATGTTCTTGGTGGTGTGGTGTCAATGTACATCTAGAAGATTGTTTATAAATCCTTGAAACGAAGTACACTTTTTGATGATGTCAAAGGGGGAAGAGAAAAGGCAAAGATACTTATTTCCTACTTTTATAAGATGATTAATAGTTATTTATGTTTTATTCTCTACTAAATAATGATCTTGCTACTAAGTTTCTGTTAGTTTTATTGTTACTTTGCCTTGGTTTGTCATCACCAAAAAGGGGGAAATTGTTGAGCCAATATGGTTTTGATGATGACAAACTAACGTAATCAACTAACGTGGTTTTCAAGTTGTATGTGTGCAAGGATCATTAATGAATAGTTGTGCCCAAGTCATCAATAATAAAGCTTACTGGAAGTTGATGATTGTGAGATGCTTATAACAAAGAAGCATAAAATCCAGAGCTGGAATTGCAGAGCAGTTCCTAAGGATAAACTCTAGAGAAGCTGGGAGTTTTAACGTTCATGCGGAAGAACTAGAACTCCAGATGAGCTAGAGGAATCCCGATAGAGATGGCTGTTCCCAAAGAAGGCTGTTCCCGAAGACGGCTGTTCCCAAAGACGTCTGTTCCCAAAGACGGCTGTTCCCAAAGACGGCTGTTCCCAAAGACGGCTGTTCCTAAAGACGGCTGTTCCTAAAGATGGATGTTCCTAGAGATGGCTGTTCCTAAAGATGGCTGTTCCTAAAGATGCTTGTTCCTGAGGATCAACCATTGTTCCCGAGGAGCACTTGTTCCCGAGGAACAACCAATATGAGGAGCACTTGTTCCCGAGGAACAACCAACATGCGGAGCACTTGTTCCTGAGGATCAACCATTGTTCCCGAGGAGCACTTGTTCCCGAGGAACAACCAACATGCGGAGCACTTGTTCCTGAGGAACAACCAACATGCGGAGCAGCATGAAACATGAAGACAAGAAACAAGAGTTTATTTTCTAGGATTCATGTGAGTATGTGGAAACGTGAAAGGTAATGGAACAAGGTATTAAAAGGAACTCGTGGAACTCGTGTCTAGGAACTTGGTATGCATCCTAAGTATAATGTCAATATGCATTAATCTAATTGTCAGTAAGTTTAGAATATAAACGTGATTTAGGATAGTTTATTTAAGAGTTTTAATTTGATTAAAAGTCCTTAGATAAATAGGTAATTGACTAAGTCTAGGATTCTTAATAAGATAAATATGTTTTATATTTTGGAATTAATTAGTTAATTAATTAGAGTCTTGTTAAGTTGGGTATCTTGGAATTAACTAATTAATTAATTAGAGTCCTACTAATTTGGGTATCCTAGGTTAGTCAAATATTAATATACGTTTATCAGTAGATTAATTAGGTAGGTTCCTATTAACTTAGGAATCCTATGAAATCAGTTATTAAATCACGTTTAATATAACACGTTAAATATAACTGACATATTAGTTATTGATGTTAGGATCACGCCTAGAAACTAGGATGCGTTACTTGGTATTAGCTTGTTCCCCAAGTACATTATATCCACGTTCATATACCACGTTCTCATCAACTATAGAGGTCATGGGTACATGCCTAGGAACATGGGAATATGGCTGATAGTTGAAGAGATTATGGGGAAAGCAGTTAGGAGTTCCAACACTATAAAAGAGGATCTTAGCATTCATTCCAAGGTGTCTGACTTCTCAGTCATTCCACAGAGTCTGGTTTACGTGGAAGGTAATTAAAGAAAATATATTTGTTCCACGTTTATGAGTCAGTTCCTCAGTTCTAAGTTCCTTCAGTTCCTACACTAAAGTTCTTGTTCCTTTACAGTTCTTCTACGCTTCTCATATATTGTAACAGGTTTGGGTTAGGAACTTGAGTGAGTTCCTATTGTATTTGGAAAGGCTTTGAGTGAAGTCTTGAGAGAGTATTAAACACAACTAAGCGTGAATGTTATACTCTTTGTATGGGATCCTAAGTTCACGGGGAACTTGGGTTGATAGAGTTTCCAATTAAGTTAGTAACAGGGTCGTTCGCTTGATGAATGAGAGCTCGTCGTTAAAATCCCCCGTGGTCGTGGTTTTGTCTTCTTGATAATTTTCAAGAAGATTTCCACACTAAATTCTCTCTTGCATTATTTTCTATACTTGCTTTTAAGTTTCTTTTATAATTCCGCAAAAAGTTAGAAGCAAGTTCCAAATTACAATTCACCCCCCATCTTGTACGTGTTCCATCCGAATAACAATAGTCAAACTTATATTAAAAGAAATGAACTTAAAAACAAAGCAAGACTACGAGGCCGAAGCCCAAATAGTCAGGCTCAAAATATGTACAATACAAAATACCAAAATACCAAATACGTACAATACAAACTACCAATAGCTAAAATGTGACTACGCCCAATATAGTAACTTTAGGTTACAAATTTCAACACAACACAATACACTAGGGGTGTTCAAAAATACCCGACCCGCATTACCCGACCCGTTGACCCGATGACCCGGTACAAATAAAGCGGGTAATTTGCTGATTTTTTAAAAATAAATGGGCCGGGTACCCGACCCGGCAAAAATTCCGGGTACCGGGTCGGGGCATGGGCCGCTACTTTGACTAAACGGGTACCCGAATACCCGTTAAAAACAGAAAAAAAAGAAAAAGAAATTTGTGCGTGTTGGGCCTCTTAACAATTGAGAGAATTTACTCAATTTAGTCAGTTAACTAGTTTAGAACTTTAGATTTTAGGGTTTTGTCAAACATTCATCCGCCGCTCCTCTCAATCTCTCACTCTCTCACCTCCTTGATCTCCTCTCTCAAGTCTCACCCCTCCTTGCTCGCTGTTATATGAAGATTGGTGTTGTTGTCTGACTGTACGACAAGATTTGAGAAGTCGAAATCATTGTTGAATGTACTCCACAAGCCAATGATGCCATTGTCGTCGAAGAGCAACGAATGGTGAAGGGCGTTGATGGAGGTAGTCGTCTTGGGTGAAGGTTGTATGCTAGTGGTTGAAGGCGAAATCGATGATGATGAGTTACAGGGATGCTTCTGCTACTGCTTGGCTGGCTTTGCACATCCATGAATGAGCTTATTTCTTATAGTTATGTCCTTGCTAATAATCTAATATATGCGTCTGTTGCTACATGATTATTTACATTTTACAGGGTTTAAATCTCATATTATGCTACATGATTATTTACAGAAGTATGAGATTTTTTTTTAATAAAGAAATTAACCGGGTACCCTGTGACCCGACCCGGAATAACCGGGTACCCGTTTAACGGGTACCCGGTTATCCCGGGTCGGGCACGGGCCGATAAAATGACTACCCGTATTTACGGGTACCCGCATTTTCGGGTACCCGTTTAGCCGGGTACCCGGTAATGAACACCCCTACAATACACAAGTACATTGCATCAATGTGGTTTTCTTCAGTACACAATATACAAGTCTTGCACCACCAACACAATACACAAGTCTTGCACCACCAACTGCTCCTTGTTGGTTGTTTCTTCAGGCTGGTCTGAAGTCGCCTCTTGTGTTTTCTTGATTCATGTACTGTAGACCAATTGAACATGTGGCCTGTTAGTACGGTCCAACACACAGTGACAAGAACTAAATTAAAAAGCTAGATGTTGTGCCAATTTGACTTGTTTAGTTCATACCTCTAACCATTGCTAGATTTCGTCATCAACAAGTATTCCTTCCGTGTGATCTAAACGCATGTAATTTGTGTCATTATCCACATTGTTTGTCACTTCGGTTTCGGGATTGGTGAAAGGAGGTGTATCATCAAAAGCATCATACTCGTCCTCATCCTCAACATCACCGACACCGAGGATGCTTCTCTTTCCCGGTACAACAATTGACCACTTCTTATCGGCGGGGTCGGTTATATAAAATATTTGCTTAGCTTGTGATACAAGTATAAATGGCTCATCAGTCTCACGCAAACGACCCAGGTCTACAAGAGTGAACCCACAAGGATCATCCCTTTTTACACACCTCTTATTATTATCAGCCCACTTGCACCAAAACAGACCAACAGTCAATTTTGTTCCGTACTCAAGCTCCCATATATCTTGGACTCGCCCATAGTAAGACAACTCGGCATCAACCGGAGATCTATCCTTAGCACTAGCATACTCTCTTGATGACGCCACAAGGGAGACACCACTATTTTGCACTGACAACGACTTCTGATCTTGGCGCTCGGTCCAAAATGTGTATCCAATGACATCATAACCCTGATATGACTGCACGGCTTCCTGAGGACCAAGAGCTAGATACTGAACAGTTTCACAAACAGTATTACCAGCTACTTCTAGTTCACCCATCACCTTATCTTGGAACCATTTAATAAACTCTCTATTATGCAATTGCGTCAATTCTCTTTCCCCTTTGGAAGGGTATTCATTAGCCAATTCCTGCTTATGCATCACCAAATACGGGTGGACGGCTAGAATATGATGCAACACATATAAGTGAGCTTGTAACAGCTTATGCGTAGGAGGTGAGATCAATTTTGACCCAATTGTACCCTTGCCTTCTAGTCTTCCCTCATGCCGGGATGTAGGAAGTCCAATCGGTTCAAGTTTTGCTAAATACTCGGCCACAAAATTTCCAACTTCTTCACCCACGGTGCCTTGAATCATACTACCTTCTGGTTGTGTAGGATTCCTCACTTTATCTTGTAAAACACCCATGTGTCTCTCAAAAGGATAACACCACCTCAAGAACACTGGATCGCACAACTTAATTTCTCGAACAAGATGGAAAATTAAATGAACCATTATGTCAAAGAACGAAGGTGGAAAATACATCTCAAATTCGCATATTGTTTGGATTACTTTGTTCTGAAGTTCATCGAGTGTTGACGGATCAAGCACTTTGCTACATATCGTATTGAAAAATGAACAAAGACTAGTAATAGTATGTCTCACATGCTTTGGAAATATCCCACGAATTGCAATGGGTAAGAAGGTTTGCATCATGACATGACATTCGTGAGATTTCATACTTGTCAACTTCAACTCGCCATTTAAAGACACAAATCTTTTCATGTTTGATGAGTACCCCGAGGGAACCTTAATGCCATACAAGCACTCACAAAATAACCGCTTTTCTACTTTGGACAATGTGTAACAAGCCGGAGGCAAGTAATGGGTATTCTTCTTCCCTTTGTCGTTGCCCTTTTCTTTGCCTTTGCCTTTGCCTTTGCCTTTTGTCTTGGCACCCCCTGTTTCCATTTCCATCCTTCTATTATTTTCCGATGTCTGAGGCCACAGCTCTGGACGAAGCCCCTTACTTTTAAAGTATTCTCGCACTCCCTTGGTATCCTTTGTCTTGCCCGGAATATTCATAAGTGTCCCAAGAATTGCTTCACAAACATTTTTCTCGATATGCATGACGTCAAGACAATGCCTAACCGGTAGATCTTTCCAATATGGAAGTTTCCAGAACACGGACTCTTTTTTCCATAATCCAGTTGTACCCCTGTCTTTCACTGACTTGCCGAAGACCATTTCAACACCCTTGACCCGCTTATAAACTTCCTTACCAGTCAACGCTCTACGGGCGACATCCATCTCAACATCCCCATCGAATGTTGTCTTCATCTTACGATAGGGATGATCACGTCTAAGAAGCCTTCGCGTTCGCAAGAACACATATTTGTGACATTCAGAAATATATTTGGATTGTGTATCATCTTCATAAGTCGGGCATGCTTTCCTTCCTTTGTTCTTGTACCCGGATAAGTTACCATAAGCAGGGAAGTCATTGATGGTGCAAAAAAGCATTGCACGCAATCTAAACGTCTCATTTGCATGTGCATCAAATACGGAAACCCCTTCATCCCACATCTTTCTCAACTCATCAACGAGAGGTTCAAGGTAGACATCTATGTCGTTTCCCGGTTGTTTAGGCCCCGATATAAGAAGCGACAACATGATGTACTTGCGTTTCATACACAACCAAGGAGGTAAATTATATATTACTAAAAGTACTGGCCATGTACTATGTTGGGAGCTAAGAGTGCCAAATGGATTCATCCCATCTGTACATAACCCAAGCCTCAAATTCCGAGGTTCCTTACCAAAAGTGTCATAAAGCTTGTCAATAGTCTTCCACTGGGGAGAATCAGCAGGATGTCTAAGCAAACCATCTTTCTTCCTTCGATCAGGATCTGCATGACACCTCAAATTCCTTGCATATTTTTTTTATCGAAAACAAGCGCTTGAATCTCAGTATTATGGGAAGATACCACAACACCTTAGCTGGGTACACATTCTTACCCTCGCTTACCCCTTTGCGTTTGTAACGCGACACTCCGCACCGTGGACACTTATCCAAATTCTCATACTGCTTATGATATAGCAGGCAATCATTTGGACAAGCATGTATCTTCTTGTACTCTAAACCAAAGGGACACATGAGCTTCTTGGCATAATAGTTCGACCTGGGAAGTTCATTGCCAGCCGGTAACATATCACTTAGCGCCACCAACAACTCAGTGAAACTAATGTCAGTCCAGCCTCCGCTTGTCTTGATATTGTAGAGTGTGCAAACAGCCGAAAGCTTGCTATACTTTGTACAACCAAGATACAGTGGCGTTTCAGCCGCCTTAGACAAGCACTCAAAAACACGATCGCGAACCTCATCCTCGACCTCGTGTAACATGTCCTCCACACGATCATTATCATCATCAATACTATTTTCAACCTCATCGTCATCCTCAAAACAATCGGCTTCCTCTTCCACATAGATAGCTTCTTCTTGTTCATGCACAACATTCTTACTAGAATTACCTACGTACACTCCACTCTCACCATGATAAACCCATACATGGTAATTAGGTCTAAAACCACGCATAAATACATGATCTCTAATCACCAAAACATTATTGACCGTGTTCACATTCTCACAATCAGAACAAGGACAAAAAAACTCTTTGACCCCCGCACTAGCTTGATGTTGCAAAGCACTCATACAGAACTCCGAAACCCCATGCATGAAATCCTTTGTGTCACGTCTACCATACTTCCAACTACGATCCATCTCCGGGAACTTCTAAACAAACCAAAACCCCGTTTAATTGGCATAGAAAAACAAAAACTCTACCACTTTAGCATATGCATACAGAAGTTGATTTATCGAATGAATGCATGCTTCCAAAGGTCCTTATCACTCCAACCTAACCCATCCTTGAACGTCTAACCCCACTCGTGAATGCATGTCAACTATTCAATTCTAAGGAAAATCCGGCAGCATTTCCCTACTGTTCACCAAGTACACGATGTAGGTAAGTTATTACCTACATATGTACCCAGAGAACAAAATAGGGAAACGACGAGCCAGTATATTCCTTAGAATCAAAAAGAAGACATACATTCACTTCCTAAGTGAGATTAGACGTCCAAGAACAGTCCCAAACCGGGGACTGTTCAAGACTTACTCCTAACGAGTAAGTCTTGAATGGGTATCTAGGCATATGATGATGATGCATTTACTTCTAGCCAATAATGTAAACAGTAAAAATATATGCATAAATGCTCGATAATAAAGTGTAAAGGGAGGAAAACTCACCTAAAAAACAATCGACAATTGAATTTTCTACTGAAAAGGGTGGGGAAGCGTCTAGCCTGCACATAGGAGCAAAAAGCTATTAGATTACAAAAAAGTGAATTGTGTTCTTGATAATAAAAAGATTTTAGGCCGCATACATACAGATGAGATCAAAAAATTAAAAATAAGGAATTGTGTTCTTGATAATAAAAACATTTTAGGCCTTATTTTCATAACTCATTTGTTTTCTTCGTTTTTATAAAATTTTAAAGTTTAATTAGTTTAGTTTTTAGTTTTCATTATTTATTTATAATTATATTTGTACTTCTATTTGTATTTCTAATTATTTATTTATTTATTTATTTATTATTATTATTATTATTATTATTGTTGTTGTTGTTATTGTTATTATTATTATTATTATTATTATTATTATTATTATCATTATTAATAATGTTATTATCATTAATGTTATTATTATTATTATTATTATTATTATTATTATTATTTATTATTGTTATTATTTGTTATTATATCAACGTTATTGATGTCTATGCCACGATGCCTATGCTCTACCTCCCTCCCACCACCTCCCACCACCACTAAACCACCTCAAGCCACCACCTCCCCCACTACTGAACCGACTGTGCATCTGCCTCACTCGTCCCACTCGTCCCCCTGCATCATCCAACCCCCTCCAACAACCACCGAATCACCTGCACCAACTCAACCTTCTCAAGCGCAAGAACATAATAGATAAACCATTTTCGCACAAACCAATCAAAAACAGAGAAAATAAGGGAGTAATTTAACTAAATTATGCAATTACACCATACCTAGGAACATCAACCACCGAAAATGGAGAGAATTGCGTGGTGAGTGAAAAGAATTGCGTGTCTCGTCGCCGGAAAAGAAGGAACATGAGAGCATGCCGGACGCCGTAACTGCCGGAATTACTGCGAAGACGAACACCTCACTGCCGGAACAGGGGCTGCGAAGAAGAACACCTTACAGGGCCGGAATCTGCGAAGAGGAGGGGCTGCGAATTGAACACATGAACTGCCGGAATCTGGAGCCGCGAAGAAGAACGGTAAAAGCGCCGGTTGGAGGTGAAGAAGAACGAAAACACGGTGGTGTTGGTGGTGATGGTGGGAGGTGATGGAGAGAAGAAGAAGAAGGAGAAGAGAGTATGAAGTACGTACGTGACTGCTGCAGGATGGAAATGAATGTTAGGGTTAAAAGTTGCGCTTGTTTCAGTTGGAGGGAAAATGATTTTCATTTAATTTTTTTATTTTTTATTTTTAACCATCAAAAGTTGCTCTTGTTATTTAAGGGCAACCTTTGATGGACGTCCTATAAGCATTTTTCCTGTAGTGGTAGTTCGGTTTCTTAAACTAGATTGACTGGATGTCAGAATCTTTTGCATAGATACTTATTGGATCTTGTATCTGATTGACCATGAGAACACTTTAAGAGATTAAAGTCATGTCATAAGCAGTTCTCATTAATGGTGATTAGAACCATTCCTCAGGACATTAGTAATTATGATTGCTCATTTGAGAATTAGTTCGCTCTAATGCTCGCAAAACGTCGCACCGTAAAAGGAGGTTGTAAAAGAAGTTATTGGGCGTACTATGAATCAAAGTGAGTGTTCATAGATTGCAAGAATGGATTGTCCTCCTATCTTTAATAGGATATGGTTTTGTGTAACAAGGCCTCTTGGAGAGTTAGATACTGTGAAAATACATGGCCGTGCTCAGAATGGTTAAGGCTTAACCTTCTGTAAAAGTTTAACAGTTGAACTCAGTAATCCGAGAAACACTTCTAGACCTAATAAGGATGGCTTGGATCTTACCTTATGTTCAGCAAGTAACACTAAGCGACAAAGGAATGTGAATGCACACTTGTTTGAATTACAAGTGGGAGACTGAAGGATATGTGTCCTTCACCCAAGGTTCATTAGTCTAATATATACCAAGGTTCAGATTAATTACGAACAATATATTCAATGAGATCAAGTGATCGGAACAGCTAGCTGGAGCAATGCTTCCGATCAGTGAGTTCTAATCTATATTAGGCTCACAGGTTATCTTGACTGAACCTATAAGGTCACACCAATGACAAGTAACAGATCACCGGATTAAATGAACCGGAAATTCATTTAATAGATTTTCGGGAATTAGTTCGAAAAAACATAAATATACGATATGACGTTGGATCGGAAACGTATATCGTATCGCGAATTTTCGTAAGCTAGGCGAAACGAATAATCGTATTGTGCGACGGTGATTCGTCAAGTACAATACGATAAATAATAGTCGTAAGGCGTTGGTCGTGAATACGAGCCGCAATGGAGCTGCCGGCCCATCGAGCCAAGCGCGCATGCACGCAAGGCCCAACGAGCCAGCAGCTTGTAGCCAGCCCGCGGGGCTTGGCGTGTGCGCGGAGCATGGGAAGTAGTGCAGCGAGCAAAGCAGCGAGGCCCAAGGCCCACGGATGCGATGCTCGGCTGCTGTGTGTGGGCTTCGGTGTGTGAGCATGTGTGGCCGGTTGAGGCCTTGTGCCTTGGCCGGTAACACATTATAACCTAAGGGTTATAATCCACACACACACACACACTTGTTTTTCCAACCCTAACCTAATACTAAATTACGTACTTTCAGTTTTTGCCTCTGCTCTAAAGTGTTCTTCCCAAAAATCAAAACACTCTTGAGCATTGTCTAAGATACGAATCTCAAGACGGATCTGAACGTGTCGGTGAACCAAATAGAGAAACGACGATTGGAGTTCTTTGTTCATGTTCGTGAATCATAAACTAGGGAAAACACGCTTCGAATGTAAGTTTGCTTAATCTGTGCTTTATACATGTTTCCTGGCTTTGGGGATTGTTCCGCACATGTTAATATGTTTTTTTTTGGCAATTTATAATTACATTAAAAACCAAAGGCCCAAGAGGAAAAGAACTCAAGGGGAAGCAGTTACATCACTAGCCACTACAACTCCAGCAACACAAACAACAGCAAGGAATTAACAACTCCTAGTACTAAAGTCTATCTCTAAGATCATCAGGACATCTACAAGCTACCTTAAAGATAATATCTTTTACAATACTAGGAGTAGCTTTACTAGTGCCACTAAAAACCACTGAATTTCTAAGCAGCCACGCATCATAAAGGGTTTCAGAAAAGCACATAGTGTATAGCTTTGCACAAGCATTAGACTTCCTGCTAAAATGGATAGCAAGATGAAGCTCCTGATCAAAACCATAGCTTCATCTGTTGGTACCCAAGACCATCAGAACTTTCACCCATATTTCAGCAGTGACAGCACAATCAAAGAACAGATGCTCATCAGATTCTTTACCAGTTCTGCATAAAGTACAGAAATCAGAAACTTGGATCCCCCAGGCCACAAGTCTATCAGTAGTAGCTAATCTGTTAAGAATGGCTAACCAGGAAACAAAGATGCTCTTTGGGATGGCTTTGTTGTTACAGATAAGCCTTTTGCAAGGAACTTTAAAAAAAATCCCCTTGAAGCTGCTTGTACATTTTACCAATAGAGAAGGAACTTCCCTTAACAACATTACACCAACCACCAATTTGAAGAACAATGTCTCTGCAACCCAAAATTTTCTTCAGTGACCAAGAACAAGAATTAGGGATAGGATAGCTTAGAGGATTTTCCCCTTCATATAATAACTATCACCCATTTCACCAATAATTTGTCTTTTTTATGAGAAAGAGCCCAGAGAGGCTTACTGATAGCAACTTTGTTCCAAATTGCAATATTCTTTATATTCCATCCACCTGCAGACTTGGGTAGATAGAGTTTGTCCCAAGCAACTAAAGCTTTCTTAGAACTCAAAGTATCACCATTCCACAAAAAGATTCTGCAGAAAGCTTCAATCTCTTTGATGATTCTCTTTGGCAGAATGAAGATCTAACACCAAAAAGTCTGCACCAAACAAAACTGACTTGATAAGAAGCATTCTACCAGCATAAGAAAGAAATTTAGCTGTCCACACTTTAGCTCTAGCAAGAATTTTGTCCACCAAAGGTTTACACTGGTGGTAGTTAAGCTTTTTAGGAGAAAGAGGAACTCCTAAGTACTTGAAAGGTAACTCCCTTCTGTGAATCCCCCTGAGGCAAGAATTTGGCCAGAAATATCAGCAGAAGTACCACCAAAATAAATGTTGCTCTTGTATAAATTTGCCTCCAAACCAGAAGCAGAAGAGAACTTCTGGAAAGCATTCAAAATCAACTGAAATTAAATCTTCCCTGGCAAACAGCAGTAAATCATCTGCAAACATCAGATGAGTGATGTTATGCCTTTCACATTTAGGGTGATAATTAAAATCTGGGTTGAGTTGCAGCTGGTTCATACATCTGGAGAGATATTGCATTCCAATGGCAAACAGGAAAGGAGAAATGGGGTCACCCTGCCTTAGACCCTTCTTGGCTTGGAAAGGAACTGTGGGAAACCCATTTATCAAGATTGAGTATGAAACTATAGTAAGACAAGCCATGATCCACTTAATATAAAGACCTGGGAATCCCAACTCTTGCATTACAGTTTCAATAAACTTCTATTCAACAGAATCATATGCCTTCTTAAGGTCAATCTTCAGCACACACCTTGGAGAAATGTGAGCTCTTCCATACCCCTTAATAAGCTCAGTAGCAAGTAGAATGTTATCATCAATACACCTCCTAGGAATAAACCCAGACTGGAAGTCACTAACTACTTCTGTAATGACTCTTTGCATTCTGGCAGTGAGAATTTTAGAAATCAACTTGTAAACAAGAGAACAACAAGCTATAGGCCTAAAATCCTTCACTTGAGAAGAATTGTGAATTTTAGGCACCAAAGTTACTGAAGTACAGTTAATGCCTATATACATTTCCCCAGTGGAAAATAAGTAGAAAATAGCTTTGTAAACATCTTCTCTAATAACATGCCATGCTTTCTTGAAAAACACGGCATTGAAACCATCAAGCCCAGGGGCTTTACTATCATCAATAGAGTGAAGAGCTGCATCAATTTCAAGAGTGGTAACAGGAGCAATAAGAATGTGCCCTGCTGCAGGAGACAGTCTAGGACCACTTCTAAGAATAGGAATATCAGGGCTAGGCAAGGAATTAGCAGCTGAACCAAGAAGAGCTTTATAGAAGTTTTGAATCTCTTCAGCAATGTCTTTGACATCAGTAATCTTCCCCCCTTGAGAGTCATACAACATAGAAATATTGTTAGTACTTCTTCTTTGTTTAACAGATGCAAAGAAGAAGCTAGTGTTAGATTCTCCATTAATCAACTAGTGAATTCTGGATTTCTGTCTCATAGCAGATTCCTCAACTGCTAGCCATTTCCTAAGGTTCTCAATGTGCTTTTTCTCTGTACACTGAAGATTAATATCAGAAGGGTCAGTCTGTAACTGAGATTGAACAATATCTAACTTCTTGAGCACAAGAGATCTTCTCTTCAATCTTGCCAAATTCTTCCTTGTGAAGCTTTTAAGTTCACCTTTGAGTCTTTTCAGTTTGAACCACAGACCACTCAGAGGAGTTCCTTTCACAGGTTTACACCAATCAGCAGTAACAACTTGTTCAAACTTAGAATGAGCAGCCATGAAATTGAAAAACTTAAAAGGTCTACCCCCTTGCTGCTGATCACTCTTAATATTGATGAGGAGAGGAGAGTGATCAGAAATGGAAGAATGCGGATATTCATAGAGCTGGCAATGGGTTGGGTTGGGTCGAAATCAGGTCGACCCATTTATAAACGGGTTGAGATTTTCCCAACCCAACCCGACCTGTTTAATTAAACGGGTTGAGATTTTCAACCCAACCCAACCCAACTATAAACGGGTTGACCTGAAGTTGACCCGTTTAATTTTTTTTTCCCACTTTTAATTGTAAATTGATTTGACTATAGAATTGCGAGGTGATTTTGTTATGGCATATCTCATTGCAAAAAGTAATTTTTCAATATGTATTTGACATGAATCAAAACGTCAAATAATTATTCAATGTTGAAGGGAAAATGAGAAATAAAATCTTTCAAATCACATTATACATATATATATTACATACTTGCTTGCACTTAAACGGGTTAGACGGGTTGTTTTCGGGTTGAAAATTTCAACCTGACCCAACCCATTTAATTAAACGGGTTGGGTTGGGTTGACCCATTTAATTAAACGGGTTGAAAATCTTGACCCAACCCTTTATTATTGGGTTGGGTTCGGGTTGGGTTGGTGGGTTGGGTCAATTTTTGCCAGCTCTAGATATTCAACACACACTTTATCATACCTACACATCCATTCCCCATTCCCTAAAGGTCTATCAATTCTGTTAGAAATTCTTCTGTCGACAATCCCCTTATTATTCCAAGAATAAAAGTGTCATGTAGCTCTGATCTCAGCAACCCGAGTATGAAAAAGAAACTGCTCAAAATCTTGAGTGTCATAACTTGTAATACCTGCACCATTAACTCTATCTTGTTGGGAAAGAACAACATTAAAATCTCCTGATACAAGCCAAGGAGCGTTGCCAACAGAAGTAGCTAAACTAGTAAGCTCTCTCCAAAGAGGCTTCCTAGTTTCCACAGTATGAAGCCCATAAACAGCTGTAAACAGACAGATAGACTCCCCACTAGGATCCACCAATTCACCATGTATAAATTTCTCATGAGTAACAAGGACTGTGACTGAAACTTTCAAAGAGTTCCAACCCAACCAGATTATACCCCTTATTGGGTTGCAAAGAGAGTTACAAGCCCAAGACCAACAATTACCAAACTTATTCTAGATCTTAACTGCATTTTTATATTTGACTCTAGTTTCTAGGACAGCAACCACATCTATCTTATTTTCAGCCAAAAATCTCTTAAGACTTCTAGCCTTAGTGGGATCATTTAGACCCCTAATGTTCCATGTACACACTATCATTAAGTTTGGAGTGAAGAGTTACCTTGGGGCTCCCCAACATTCTCCTCATCACTTTTATCATCAGCATCATCATCTGAGTGTTGCTCATCTTGCTGGTTCAGAACTCTAAGGAATTCTGAATAGGATTTTCAGAAATAGGAACTCTGCCTTCAACCTGTCTGTTCTTTCTAGCATTCATCCAACCAGCATCATTACTAGACTGAGCCACATTAATTGTACCAACTGGAGTCACAGTGCCATCAACAACAGCATTTGCTTCCTTCTGAGTATCAACTGGAACAGTTTTCTTAACCACCCACTTCACAACTTTCTGGATTGCTGGCCTTGTAGTAGTTTCTTGCTTAGCTTTGGCACAGTCATGGCCAACTAGGCAGGATTTCTTGCAAAAGGGGGGTTTCCAATCATACATCACAGGCTGAACAAATTCCTTTCCATTGGGATCAGCTACAACTATCTGGGAAGGCAATAGTTTTGTAACATCAATTTTAAGAACTCTTACAAATGAGATTCTGAGTTTTTGTGTAGAGCATTCATCAGCTAAGAGTGGAACTCCTAGCACACTGCTTAGCCTGCTGAGTGAATCACTCCCCCAACAATTCAAAGGAAGGTTAGGGAACTTGACCCACAATGGAATCACCTTAAGCACTTCTTCATGAAAGTTAAAATGAGGGGACCATGGCTTAATGATGGAAGGTTTACCATAGAAAATTTGAGGACCAGCAAATAAGATCTCATTCTTATCCTCTTGAGGTTTAAAATGCAGCACAAAGTAACCATCATCGTGCAAAAACACTTTAGGGGTAGCTACATTATTCCATTCTTTGGCCATAAATCTCATAATAGAGGTAATAGTAGGGGTCTCTCCTAGAACAAACATAACCACAACAGTCATCCATTTTTCAGTATCTCTATCAATTTCCTCTTGTTGTAATTGAGAAACTATCTTCCCATCTACACAAACAGGGGCAATATAATTCAAGGACTGACCCTTGGCAGCAAGAGTACTACCTTTGAACATATTAGTCCATGGTTGTTGAGTTTCACCCCCCATTTGAAATATCCTACTAATAATTCTAGCAGATTCAGGTCTAGGATCCCCAATTTCAGGAATAGCATCTAAAACCCCATTTCATGTTAATATTTTTTAACTGTATTCCCCTACATATATGATATACCTTAAAGTAAGAAGCTTATCTGCAGTAGCTGTGTTAGACTGGAAGAATGCATTGATTGCTTAGAAAATTATTTAATCAGCAATTCTGCATAGTGGATGTGCTATGTAAATATACTATGTAAATGGTATTGATACTCTCACATATTATTGATTAGTGAGGGGACTGTAATTTTTCTACATGGTGCACGTACTTGTGACGTTTTGTCTAAAAAGAAAAGAAAATTACTATAAATTGTATCACGGGTATTATTTTTCAATGAGGGGGAGATATTATGAAAGACCTCCCAAACCTACTCATATCCATCTTGATGAGCTGTAGAATCTGTCTAATTGAAAATATTGGATGCCATAGTAGACTAAATCTGCTAAGATCGAAATGTTCTGGTGTTTTTATCTAAGTGAAAGTTCTAATGTCATGCATTTATTTTGTGTTTTTCCGAGGTTGGATATGGATGCTCTTCAAGTCTTTCCAGATGCTGCTGACCAGCGTGTTGGACGTGCTGGTAGAACTGGTCTGGCACTTACATAGTGGTCCTAGGATTCCGATGACAAACATCGCAATGCCATGTTCTTCCCGTGCGATTATTGTGGTGGATTAATTATGTTTTTGAGTTCGAGTTTCTAATTTGAGTGTGTTAAATTGACATGAAGAGAAGTATATGTGTATAGTTCTTTATTTATTTTTTGAATATAATATATTTTTGTATTATTATTTGTAAGTTACTAGACAGTGAGATGCTTATTTGATATGAGAAATGAAATTGAATTATCTATATTATATTACAATTGATTAATTATCATAAGCTTTATTTTATTAACTAAAATTATAACTAAAAAAAGAGCCTACGGAAAAGTTCAGAATCTCGTTACAAATTACATCGCTTTTCAGTTAAATGATACTAATTACAATTCAAATTCCTTTTTTTTGTTGAGTGTACCAAAATTTTCGTCATTACAAAAGGTTTGATAGCGCTTATATATTGAATGCTACTAAATGTGTCAACGGTAACAATGCTTATTAAGCGCTATTATTCTTTTAACAACGCTATTCACAATGCTTTATAAACGCTATGTTTAAATGGAATAAATGTTGTTAAAAGCTTATTGTGGTGTAGTGTGTTAAGTTTATCCCCAAAGTTAAGCATTCTGATTTTGATTTTAACACCTGGTTTTTGGATAATGTCTTGGAAAGGGATATGATCAAAGATTTAAATATTGAACATGCAACTGTTTTTAGCTTCTGTGTTTGGAGAATCTGGAGGAGAAGAAATCTCTGGCTTTTTCAAAAAGGAAATAAACCCCTCATTTTCTAGTCCTCTCAAACTATCAGCCTAGCTACATAATTTTCTCAGAATGACAAACCTCGTGCCTTGAACATCAAGCCCTTGCATGTACTCCCAGTTTCTGATCAAGCTAACTTTATTATCAAAGTGGATGCTACCTACTGCACCACATCTTTGCTGGCTTCCGATGCTATAATATGTAGGGATACAAATCATAACTATATAGATAGAGTGGGTGGCACAACCACATCAGTAGCATCTGTTGCTGCAGAAACTCAAGCCATACTCCTTGCAATTTCTCGGGTCATTTTGAAACAATGGCTAGGGGTAATAATCTTATCTCATTGAAAGGTGGCAGTAGACAGCATCAATGAAGAAGAAACATCCACTACTTGGTTCTCTAATCTATATGGAAAATGCAGAGACATGCTAAGAAGCCAAAGAAGCCTCTATTTGAAGTCAAGAAGAAGAGAGCAGCTGAAGGAAGGGGATCATGTGGCAAGGAAGGCCAAGGCCTAGCTGAGTCTGGTGCATCAACGAGTTAGCCTCACCCCATGCAAATTTAGTAGCATTTTACTCTCTAATGACATTTCTTTTTTGTAAACTTTATCTCTAAGTAGTGCGTGTGATATGAATGGTTGTATTTTTGTTCCATGTGAAGTGGAAACTGATAATATCAGCACAAACTAGCTTTTGTATATTTTGATGTTCTAATTTAAAAATCGAAAATGATAAAGGTCGCAACATGCGACCTTTAAGCCGTGTCATAATGATGACATGACATGCTTATGTGTCATGATTTAAATTGGAAATTAAAATATTTAACTTATATTATCTATTATACATGTTATAAAAAAAAGGTAGGAAAATCTTAATATTGTTTCCTTATTCATATCGACTACCTTATTTACATATTACATAGTAGAAATATTGCATTGATAGTAAAAATATTATAATGACGTGTATCCTACGTAGCGCCTATATGTACCAATTAAACTGCGACACGTAAGATTACGACAACTAAATATTTTCGCAACTTGCGACCTTTATCATCGTCCTTTAAAAATAAAGTAACTCAGTCTAACCAAAAAAATTAATAAGATAACCCACAATCCTCTAACTAAACATCAACATATGATAAGAACCTATGCAACCTATAACTCTATAAGTACCGGTAATGCTTTGATTAGCAAGACAAAACATTTTTAAGCGGGCAATTCAACTCGTTTTTCGAAAGGCATGTCTACTTTTTTGAAAACTTTATAGTCAAACTTCCCTCAAATATCCAACTTTGCTCCCTTTTACTTCTTGTACTCTACTTTCTTGCTGCCTCCCCATACTGTTCAAATTGTATTTTCAGGATTTTTGTTTACAAATTATTAAATTTAGGGTCAGAAGGAGGACGCAAATTTTGACATTGTGGGCTCAATGTGATTTTTCTCTCTGCACTTAATTTTGCTTTTACACTGTTTTCTTTTGAAAAGATTCCATCAAATCAATTTGAGCACTCTAATTAAGTAAATTGAACTTTGACTTGATCTTTGTTTTTATTTTAATCTCCATTTTGTTGCTGGTTTGGTCAGAATCCAGCAAATTGGGCTTCTGGGTGTTCTGATATCTGATTTCAGGTGCTGCAAAAGAAAGTCACTAATTTCTGCCTTTCTGGTAAGCTACAACAGGTAATTTCATGCATTTTTCACATTCTACAGTTATTTTAGTTTGAATGGAGGAAGAGGGTTTAGTGGGTGATCAGTAGAGATAACTTATTGTGATTAAGGCCTTTTTGGTGTTGTTATTGTTGTCCAACTTGTAGACCTCTCTGAGTTATGACATTTTCTTTCGTTTGGGGTTGGGGGGTTTGAGACTTGGGATTTGAGAGCTAGGATTTTGCTGTCGTAACTGTAAATGCCTTAATTCAATTAGTTTTCTGGGTTGCCTAATATTTGGCCATTTTTGTGTTTGTTTCTTTTGTGGGTTGTTGTAGGTAATTGCTATATGGGTAGTCAAGTTAAGTTCTTGAACCATTGGTTCTTTATTATGGTTGTTTGAAAGGTTGTTGATTTTTCGAAGAATTACAATGGTTTCAACTGGAAATGAAGGGGGTTCTGGGTCTAATTTGAGTCACTCAGTTGACTGTGAGACCTTAAATGGGAGTAATTTGAACAACCATATATCTTTGCAAGTTTCTACATCTAGAAAGGGACTATTGAGTGATGAAAAATCGCCAAGGGGCTTCACCGACAATCCCATTAGTCTGTCTAGCAGATTGAAGTTGCTAAAGATCAGTCCGAAAGGCAAACGGACTTCTCCCTCTATTGGGTTTTATAGAATTTCCAAGGATAAGGATGAGCTCTCGAGTAGTGCTCTGCCTCCTGCCATACAAGGTGTCCGAAAACGTTTCAAAGATGTGATGTCTAACAAAGTTGATTGGCCTTTTGTGATGCAAATGTGCAAAGATTGGGTTAAGAAACCATTGAATATGGTCCTTTTCCTGTGGATTATTTGTGTTGCTGTGTCAGGTGGCATTCTGTTTCTTGTGATGACAGGAATGCTAAACCATCTTCTTCCAAAGAAATCACAGAGGGATGAGTGGTTTGAGGTTAATAACCAGATCATCAATGCCCTCTTCACTCTAATGTGTCTTTACCAACACCCAAAACGGTTCTACCATTTGGTGCTTTTGTGTAGGTGGAAGTCGGATGATATATCAGTATTAAGGAAGATTTATTGCAAGAACGGAACTGCTAAACCCAATGAACGGGCACACCTGATGTTTGTGGTTATTTTGCTTCATATAAATTGTTTTGCTCAATATGCTTTATGCTGCCTTAATCTGGGTTATAGAAGATCTGAGCGGCCACTTATTGGTGTTGGTGTTTGCATAACATTTGCCATTGCAGCTCCTGCAGTTGCAGGATTGTACTGTGTTCTTAGCCCCCTCGGGAAGGATTATGAATGTGATGCTGATGAGGAAGCACCTAAACAGTCGAGGAGGCAATCATTTGAAAAAAAATATGCATTTGCGATCCGAGATGAAAGAGGGATTGTTGAGAAAAAACCTGAGTGGAAAGGAGGGCTGTTTAGCTTATGGGAAGATTTTGTTGTGGCATACCTCTCAATTTTCTGCTGCTTTTGTGTCTTTGGTTGGAATTTGGAAAGGCTTGGTTTTGGGAATATGTATGTTCACATAGCAACATTTCTCCTTTTCTGCATGGCCCCCTTTTGGATCTTCAACTTGGCTGCTGTCAACATTGATAATGACGCAATAAGAGAGATTTTGGGCATTACTGGTATTGCACTCTGTGTGTTTGGCTTGCTATATGGAGGGTTTTGGCGAATTCAAATGAGAAAACGATTCAACCTGCCACCAAATAACATGTGTTTTGGAAAACCTAATGTTGCAGATTGTGTTCAGTGGCTGTTTTGCTGCTGGTGTTCTCTGGCACAGGAAGTTCGAACAGGAGATTTCTATGAGACTGTGGAAGATAGATTTTACGTTAAGAATGAAAATGACGTTCATACTCCTCTTACCCCATTACCTCGTGAAGGTAGTACTGGTACTCAATCCATGTCTGATTTGAGCACCCCATTTTGGTTGAATTCTGGTTCATCTAAGAATAAACCTTCAGTATTGAAAAATGAAACTATGATGCCACCTGACCCGACAACAATGAGAATGGAAGTAGAGGATCTTCGGGAAGTATGATGTATTCAGATATCGGATGCCTATGTTGAAATGAGAAACCAACTTTGCAGTTCATATATAATTTCTCCGTCTTTGAAATGTGTGATTGCGTGGTTTTTGCTGCTTGTAAAGGGGGGTACGTATTTCATCTCTGAAGTAAGTACATGGATTCTGGATAGTCATATAAAGTTTAGTTTAATTGATCTTTACTTTTTATTGCAATTGTTTGAACTGTGCTCTCCCAGCAAGTAACATAAATCTTTGTTTTTCATGCAGCTTCTTTTGTGAGACAGGATGACTATTCAATTCCTCCTTTATGGACCTATTTACCTCATCTTTTTCTGTGACAATTTTTTGCTGGTATGACGAACTCCTGCTAGTTTGATAGATGCATGCAATACAATTTGTAATTGCAGAAAGGAAATGCTTCTGTGTGTACCTTTTCGGCTATCTGTACTTTTGCAAGGTACACATCGTCAGATTTAGTCTTGTGACTTGTGGTATCTAATACGGAGTACTCCGTAGTAATACACTACGGAAGTCTGGAGTAACACTGAAGGTTTCTCGTAATTGTCAATTATTTTTCCCTCTCTAGATCCAATCATTCTCTACATTTGATTAGTTCTAAATATATTTTTCTGGAATACTCTGAATCTTTTTGTACTTTGTGATTGGAGGTCCTGTCTTTGCTCTACAACCAGGGAAGTGAGTTCAATTGATTCTGAACTAGATATTAGCTAATTTCACAGTTGCGCTTGCACATATAGTATCAGGAAAAGCATAAAAATTGTTTCTGAGATCTCATATAATTATCTTGGTAACTTGGTCTATCGAGCTTTTGAGTACGTAATTCCTCCACTGAAAATATCCTGCCTTAGTAGATCATCCATCGTAGGCTTTCCTCATCGACTCTCGATTCTATCATTAGCTAAGCAACGTGGGAAGCCATCAGGAAACTGTCATCCGTGCCATTATTTAATCTTTAACATTTATGCTGATTTCTTTTATCAAGGCTCCCTAGAGAAGATTAAGCACGGAGTGGGATGAGAATTCTCTGTGATTATCTTTTTTACCAATTTGAATAATGCACTAGAAAGTGACTAGACACATTTTTCACTTGAAATTGTATTTTAATAGTTGGAGTTGATCGTGTTGTTGCACTTGCAAGCTCAAACTCGACTCAGCTAAGCTCATTATCACCTAAAGTGTATGCAATCTTGTTGTACGACTGCAACAGGTTCGTTTAGCATTATCCCCAGCAATCGTCATATGGTTGTTTCCAGTGACCTTTATGAGATACATCCTTCTTAATCAATCTTGTATTTAATGTCTTTTCAAGGGAGATGTACAATTGTGCAGTTGTTTCTTATGAGTTGAATCAGCAGCCTGCAGAGATTAACTTCTGCAACTTTTTCCCTTTAAATTATTGACAAAAAGTTTAATGACATCTTTCTTCTTTACTACAGAATACAGACATTGTATGGAAAGGGCAGAGATGTGGTTTTCTTGTCTCTGATCCTTGTTCTTTGCTGCTTTTACGGCGGGAAGACAACTATACCGTTCACAATCACGCATCATTTACTGTTCTCTGTTTTCCATTTTCTTATCTTGAGGAATTTGCTTAAATATGCCCCCTCTTACCCCAAATCTGCATCAGTAACTTAGGACTTCTGTCTTGTTTCTTTATCAACTATCCAAGGGTGTATTTTTGCTTATTTAACCAGCTTTACTCTTTTGTAAGGGACGAAAAAAATACCCCAGACCTAATGCTAGGTGTACCCAAAATTCCGGGAACATGCGAGAATTTGTAATCTCACGAGTGTTTATTTAAGGAGAAATATGAAACATATCTGAACAACCCAAGGAAGACAAAAGTTTAAACCTTGTACAAGACTGCAAGTTTGAAGGTGGTCCTTTTCAAAACCAATTCGTGATACGAGAAGTAACTTTTCAACTTTATAAAGTGGTTAATATTAATTTCTCATTTTCTAATTAACTTCATATCAAATTATGTCGATTTAAAATTTGGACATCGAATATTACGAATTGGGATGAATATCCAATTTGACTAACCCTACTCATGTTGAGAAAATATCTAACTAAATCTAAGCTAATACTACCAAATATCACGAAATTGAAGATTGGCTAATCATCAAAGTTGCATTTCGTTATCAGTGTATGAATCTACTCCTTACCAAACACCTTCTAACAAGTGGCTCATCCACATCTCTTAGCCTTGTTCTCTTCACTTAATCTGGTCTGATTTAGATGTTTTATGTGAGTGTTTTTTGTTTTTTCTAGTCTGGTATATTCTGATCTTATCTGATTTTTCTAGTCGGTCTAATAAGCAATATAAATAAGGTGAAGAGAACAAAGTCTATCATTGATTTATTTCCTTTGTTTTGTAGCTTCCTAATGCAAGGGCAGCATATGTTAGGCTGTAACTCAGTTTTTTAGTGTTGTTCACGTAATTAAGCTCATGCTGTAGATGAAAATATCAAAGACAACATCTTCCACAACTCTCTTCATGTGTACCCGCATGAATACATCTTGAGTTAGGTGTGTCTTAATAATATCCTGATACACTAATTTTGCAGAGCAAGGTCTAGTAATAAAATTATGAACCTTCTTAAATAAAAATAATGGTTTCCTGGAGTTTAGAATTTATTTATTCATTCAAACCGGTAGGAAAGATCTTTACAATTGCATGCTAAAGTTTACAGTTAACTAGCTCATCTTTAATTAATTTAATTAACAAAAGCTATCTCTCAAAAAAAAATTAACAAAAGCTAATTTAAGCAATTTGAAATTAAACTTAATTAGGACATCAGATAGCAAGAACAAGGCCAGGCATGGACCGAGTACTACTGAGGCCAGATATTTGGCTCTGCCAAAGGGTCCCTTTCGCATTCACTGGCTTAATTTCCCACTTACCATTTTGGGGCCTGAGGTCCCTAACCGTGAGCCATGTATTAAAGTATTCTCTAAATTGTGTGATTAGCCCATCTTTAAGTGTCCAAACATGAACCCAATAGGAATGGGCTCCTTCCCACCCCTCGGCGATGACACGGTCTTCGTCGATGGTGGTGATGGACCGAGGCTCGAACTGAAACTCCGGATGGTTTGATTCCCCTGTCAACACCCTTCTCATGTGTTGGCATTGAGGCGGCCCGTGAAACCACCACTCCAAGTCACTTGCCAAGTGTTTTGAGACATTATCTCCATCTCCTTTTGCGAGTGCATTGTAAAAATCTTGAACTATTGCTATATTATACTCATTTTGGGTGTATCTTTCCATGACAATTGTTAATTTATGAGAAGGTTTTGAAATGTGTTTATATGAATTGTTGGAAGTTAAGGTTTTGTGAGGGTTTGATGTGTTTATATGAATTGTTGTAAGTTATGTGCATGGATTGAATAGAGATTTGGACCTCTATTTATACCCATAAATTTAAGGGAAGGGGGGAGGAAAATGGGTTGGTGGCCCACCAATTTTTTTTGCATAAATGTTAAGGTGAATTGTATTGGTGAGAGAGACATCCAAGATAATAAGGCCCACTTCTCCATTTCATGCCAATGTTCAATAACAAAACATACTTTGAACACTAAGATTTAATTCATTATTTAAGTACTATATAAATTGATTTTTGTTCTTTTCCAATATAACAATGAGTGGTACTGCATTATTGATTATTATATTATCTTGAGTAGAAAATTTAGGAAAAAATATAAATGAAAATTGCCCCCTTGCATATTGCAAGACTACTCTTTCAATTGATTTCTACGGAAATACATGGTTTTTTTTTTGTTAATTATAACTAAATTTATGTATCAAAACTTAAATTTATACTCACTTTCACCTATATTATTTCTTTTTAACTCGATCTACTATTAAAACTAAAATCGTGTTCCTCCACAGCACACTTGAAAGAATATGAAATGAAGGGAGTAAATGATTAAAAGAAAATTAGTTGAGACTTGAGAGAGGCGATGAAATCTAAAAAAGATGCGATGGAATGATAAGAAAGACTCTTGAACCACTATGATGCGTTAGTAGAAACTTAGTTCAACAAAATTTATTTGCCAACAGTTTGAAATCACACCCTTTTTGGCTTTTTGCAATGGATAATACTATTTTCATGTACTAATTAACGTACAAAATAGATTATTTTTCGTAACACCCCTTAGATATATTAACAACGGCTTATTTACTGCGAGTTTAGGGTTCGTT
The DNA here is from genome assembly GCF_020520425.1 of Spinacia oleracea. NCBI lineage: Eukaryota > Viridiplantae > Streptophyta > Magnoliopsida > Caryophyllales > Amaranthaceae > Spinacia > Spinacia oleracea. Next base: position 25,114,547 of record NC_079491.1, on the reverse strand, counting down.
CTGTTCAACTTATTTGACCTGAACTTATTTGAATTTATCTGAACTTATCTGAACTTATCTGATCTGAACTTATCTGAACTTATTGAAACTTATTGGAACTTATCTGAACTTATTGGAACTTATTGAAACTTATTGAAACTTTTAATAGTAATAATAATAATAATAATAATAATAATAATAATAAGCTACAAAGATCAAGGGAACTACAAGAAGTTGGAGGGGAGCCGAGATACAATCTGGGCCCCCACTCCTCTAGCTATGGCGAACCCGATCCTGCTGAAAATGTGGGCAGCTGCCCGCGCCCCAATGTCCTGAGCCCTAGAGTACGTCTGGACCCGCTTCAGCAAAGAAACAGCCCGTTTCTCTAATTCCCCAAAAGAAGAGAAGGAAAAAGGTAAGAAACCGTAAGCCAAAGCCCTACAACACGCCGCATACTTATCCTGCTTCCGCTGCGCTGCAACCGCCACAACCCGACCCGGAATGAAGCCTGACAACCCAGATTGCGTCATAGGGGAAGACCCAGTCAAGTCAACACACACATCTAGACCGCCATCCCATGAGTAAAGCAATATATCTGCAGGACGAAGAGCTCCATCACTCTCACTAGTCAGCCCAACATCAACCTCCTTGCGAGCAGAAATCCCTGACCGATAGCAAATATCCAAAAGGGTATCACGAACAACATTATGACGATGTTTGATACCCACAATCCCAGCACAAGACACGGCATGATCCCCATAAATGTCCCCGTCGAAAACCCGGGAGCAAGCAGAACACGGCGTCGAATCAGAGAACAACGGAATACCCAACCGATAGCAAAGAACCGAACGATAAGTCTTACCGTTCATAGTCTGGCCTAACCCCGAGATGGGGACTGCCCGCAACCAAGCTGAGGACTGATCCCCCTGCTGTGATTTCCATAGGGCAACAAGACGCGAAGATAAGGAGTAGGCGGATTCCGCATCAGCAGTAACCTTCGTGAAATATATGTCTGCCAGTTTCTTCATGAGTGTGGGGGCAGCGATCTCACTAGGGCTACGCATAAGGTCGGTCTCCACGGTCCTATTGAAAAGACCAAGGGCATCATCAAAGGTCGGTCCCGGACCATCAACACCTGAAAGCCGAAGAAGCGAATCCTGCAAACCAGAAGACTGCAAACGGGATGCAAGAAAAGCATAATGACGAACATCACCAGCTGAATAAACACCCAATCCTCCATAAGAATAAGGCAAGGTGGCAAGGCGCCATTGCCAGTCACCGAACCCAGGTCCCGAAGCAGTCACGATGCGCTCTAAAGAAGCCCGCAGAGCCACATCAAAAGATAATTGGGCCGCTTCGAACAGATGAGGCGGACAAGTGCGCATAGCAAAGTAGAGTTTAGAAACTCCAGTACACGCACGAAGAAGCAATAACTCACACTGGGGATCATTAAGCTTGGCTACAGCATCCATCAACACAACAGTCTTCGACACACGCTGCGAAACCAACTCCTTACAAAAAGAGGAACCCGTACTGACTGGGCCACCAAGCAACTTAACACCAAGCGTAGGACGAGCAATATCCGTAGGAAAGACACCCTCTAGACGACTGCGAGGGTCCTCCGAAGGCCAGAAAACCTCCGTCTTCTCAACATTAACATGGAGACCTAAACGAGGACCCTCCTCCAAAATCAACTCCAAGACCTGTCCAACCACCAAAGTGTCACCAACGATAGTGCCATCGTCCAAGTACCAAGCCTGAAGAGATAGATCAAATGAGTCTCTGATTCGACACACCAATGGATGTAGAACCAGAGAAAAAAGCAAAGGGCCGAGAGGATCCCCTTGCTGCACACCCTGACAAGACCACAAGGTATGCTCCCCATAATACAGCCGCGCTGGAGAAGAGTAGCAGAATTCAACCCAACGCGAAAGAGCAGGACAATGGAGCCGAACCTCACGCAACAAAGCCGATCGATCAACTAAATTGAAAGCATTCTGAAAATCCACCAATAACATAGATAGGCCAACATCAGCCCCACGAGCCTCAACCAACCGATTGACAGCATGGAGAATGGCCTCACCACCTGCTGGAACCCCAACTCCAAACTGAAGACCTCCAAAGTAGTTTCCTAAACGCGGACCAATCAAAGCAGCCCCGACCTTAGAAACAAGGCGCCTCCAAATAGTGCCCACAGCAATAGGCCGAATACCCCCACCAGGCTTAACCAGTGGCGTAAGAGGAGCACTAGCAATGTATCCTCCAAGCTCAGCAGGACACTTTCCAGCAAGAAAGAGATTAACTACCTGAGTGATAGCATCCACCAACTCATGAGAAATAGCTACAGCAGCACCACCCAAGCAATCCAAAAGGTGTTGAGCACGCAAGCCATCTCTACCGCACGAAGTACCACGCGGAAAGCCCATAATCTGCTCCAAAACAACAGCGGAGGAAGCATTGAGGTGATGATCAACAGGGATATCTGGTAAGGTAGGGACCGGAACAGAAGGGTGCTTTGCTTGCAAATCTGCAAGAGTAGCATCATCGTAAGGGGCAAGACCTGAGGAAGAAAGAACCCTAACGGCAGTAGTGAAGTGACCGTCAGAAATCTTTCTCTTGCATTGCTTAATATTACGCTCCGCCAAATCATGGTCTTCGTCAACATCCAATAGAGGGGGAGACACGCTAGCCAATGTGTCTATGACAAGTTGCTCAGAACCACCAGGCACACCCCAAGAACGAATAGCAGAGGTGATACACTCTTCCTGTTGTCGCCGCCTAACACCGGAGGAACACTCACGATTACTTCGTGGAGAAAAAGTCTTGAGTACACAAAGAGGTAACACGAGCAACTGAACCCAACAAGCGATGTCATCTGGTCTGCAAATCACCTTATCAAGCGCTCCTTTCAGAACTCGCGAAAAACCCAAACGACATTTGGGAGGGATGGATTTCACAGAACGCAACCGCTTAGACCATAAAGTGTTTAGAAGAGCAACATCAAAAGAAAAATGATGTTCTCGAGGCGCATCAGAAGTAGAACGCTCGAAAGCCGGAGCTTGCGATTTTGGAATACCGTAAAGAGTAAAACGAATAGTACCATCCCCAGAGTCAGGTGGATCCACAGAAACCGTACTAGAACCACTGCCATATCGACACCTAATACGATGAGTATGCGTCTTGAAACAATCTCCACATAGCCAAATTCCCATACGACGAAAGGTCACCTCAGCCGTAGTAAAAACCTGCAAATTGGTAGTAAGGGAATGACGGGTTACATCCCGCACTCCAGTGCAACAATGACGATCTCGTAAGTGAGTGATCAGAGAACTCCTCACCAGACCACGCCCACCTCCATCCTGGCACCCGCTAAGACCCACAAAAGGGCAATGAAACTTCTCCACGGAAGTAGCCATATCAAAGCACTTCAACCAAAAAGTAACTCCAACGTACCCACTACCAAGCACACTTCAACCAAAAAGTAACTCCAACGTACCCACTACAATGCTGGAGTAGAACCAAAGAACCCCCACAATGCTGGAGTAGACAAAATAAACCCCCACAAAGTTGGAGTAGAAAGTCAATGCACCATTAAATATGGAAAAGAAAAGGAATACCCACGAGATAATGCAGCACCAATAGGGACCAAGAAGCACCAACGAGTTAGCACAACACTAATAGGGACCAAGAAGCACCAACGAGTTAGCACAACACCAAGAAAACAGCCACGGTGCACACACTCAACACCAACGAACACCAACAACCACCCCCTTACGGCTCACCAGCAACACAACCGCCGGCGCAACCCCTCAAACAAACTCGAACACCACCGCTGGCGCAGCCCCTCAAACAAACCGCATACAACTCCCGCCTTCAACAAAACCGCATACAACTCCCAAATAACCACCACCGCCGCAACAACACCGTCTTCACACAGCCACAACACCACCAAAACACCCCGTCACAACCTTACCGCCGTAACAACACCCCGTCACAACCGAACCGCCACAAAACAAACCCCAGCCCACGCAACACCAGAAAACCACCTATTTCACACCCCTGCTCGAGCAACAGATGTCGAACCTACCCCCACAATACCAGACGACGCCGGCGAAACCTTTACCGGAGGTTGGCCGTAGACTTAACGCAGGTTGGCCGGTGCCGGGACTCCTTCAGCACACCGTGGCCGTCTGCCTTAGTTCGCCCAAATCGAGAGGATTTTGGGAACTTATAATAATAATTAAATTAATAAATTAAAATAATAATAATAATAATAAAATAAAAAATAATTAATAATTAATAATTAATAATAATAATAATATTTAATAATATATATATATATATATATATATATATATATATATATATATATATATATATATATATATATATATATATATATAATCAATAATAATAAATAACGTTTTCAGATTTTTACGGGTACGGCCGTATGGGTTGAAACGGGTTTGGATTTTAACGTGTTCGGATTTTTATGGGTACGGGTTGAAACGGGTTCGGATTTTAACGGGTTTAGGATTTAACGGGTATGGGTTGAAACGGGTTCGGGTTTTAACAGATCCTGAATTAAACGGGAACGGGTTGAAACGGTTTCGGGTATTAACGGGTACGGGTTTAAACGGGAACGAGTTGAAAAGGGGTTGGGTTTAAACGGATTTGAGAATCATATCGGTCATCTTCATGTCAGATTGGGTAAATCGGGTTTGAATGTAATGGGTCAATTTTCGCCGAATTTGGGTTCTTATCGGTTCGGGTTAATATCGTGTTTGGTTATTTATAATCATAATAGTAATATTTCACGAATAATAATAATAAGGATGATAATAATAAGAATAATAATAATATTAAGAAGAAGAATAATAATAATATAAGAATAATTATTTAATTATTAATTTTTATTTTTATTATTATTTATTATTATTATTATTATTATTTATTATTATTATTATTATTATTTATTATTATTTATTATTATTATTATTATTTATTTATTATTATTATTATTATTATTATTATTTATTTATTATTATTATTATTATTATTTATTTATTTATTATTATTATTTATTTCTGAACTTATTGGAACTGAAACTTATTTTTTTTAAGGTGAACAGAACGTACCCTTACTCATCTAAAATCACATAAATTAATGACGTTATGTATATTTTTTTTCATTTCTTGTGTGGGGTCAAACTAGAGCAAAGACCGACACCAGATAAACCGAGTATTGTGGAGAAATGTACGTAAGCTTAGCTTGTCCACAGTCAGTCCACTTGATTGTATGGGATACTTCATGCTTGTCTACTTACTTAGATAGTGGCGAGTGGCGAGTGGCGGCTTGATCAACATCCACATTCCAGCCTGTTAGTGTATTATAGTTGACTGTTTTTGACTTACTGTATTATGTACTCCCTCCGTCTCTTTTTGTTTTTTACATTTGATGTTTTTTCATGCGATTTAACGAATATTTAATGTGCATTGATATTCCTTTACTTTTTTTATTTAAACAAGAAAAATTACGTTTATTTATAATGTTTTCACTTTTATCAAAATCTGACATTGGGAAAATAAGAAATATTTAATGTCCAATGGATTTAATTGGTTAAAATAATGTTTGGGCACAAATTTTGATAGAATATTAATGCATTATGTGACAATTTAAAAGGAAATGTAAAGAACAAAATGAAACACCCAAAATGGAATACGTAAAAAACAAAAAGAGACGGAGGGAGTACTACGGAATACCCCGTAATCCGTATTTGGAGTAATACGGAGTACCCCGTAATCCGTATTTGGTTTAATGCAGAAAGGATCGTATCTCACAATGAAAAGGTTGATGAATCTTACTAGTGAGCAGGTTGATGAATCTTACTAGTGAACTGGGGACTCCCTTATCTTTTCCCCTGTTCTCATGAGATCTTGCACGCTAAAATGGTGGGGTTGATAAGTTATCAAAAAGGCAAGTGTATCTCTTAAATAAATACGACCAGAAAAGGCAAGTGTATCTCTTAAATAAATACAGATGAAGTAATTATTTATTATTTATTATTAGTAATAAGTTTCAATAAGTTCAGATAAGTTCCAATAAGTTTCAATAAGTTCAGATAAGTTTCAATAAGTTCAGATAATTTCAGATAAGTTCAGGTCAAATAAGTTGAACAGAACGCACCCTCAATATATATTTTATTTATTTATTTTCTTACACACACCACCTTAATTTTTACAAATATTTCTTACTTTATGCATATTTTATAAATATTCACCCATTTTTTTATACACGTTTCATATTTTGTCTTAATATTTGTACAAATAACATTTTAAAATGGAGCCCGCTTGTCATAATGGGGAAGCTAATTGATTTGGCTGTATTGCATGCATCTGAATTCTGAACTAGAGAAATGGGACATAAGTACATAACTTATTACTTGTAGACTTTGTAGTCACTTTCAGTCTTTCAGTGTGTGGTTGATTAACTATTCTTTGAATTTGATCTATACTTTTTGCATTTAATTTACACGTACCAGACTAGACTAGACTATGGTCTTATTGAAGGCCTCTAGAGAAGACAAAGTGCATAAATGACTTTCGGATATTGTCTTTCTTCTTAATTTTTTACAATTTGAAAAAACTAAATAAAATCACTTAGGGTGCGTTCTGTTCAACTTATTTGACCTGAACTTATCTGATCTTTTCTGAACTTATCTGAACTTATCTGATCTGAACTTATCTGAACTTATTGGAACTTATTGAAACTTATTGGAACTTATCTGAACTTATTGGAACTTCTTGATAATTAATAATTAATAATTAATAATTAATAATTAATAATTAATAATTAATAATTAATAATTAATAATTAATAATTAATAATTAATAATTAATAATTAATAATTAATAATTAATAATTAATAATTATTAATTATTAATTATTAATTATTAATTATTAATTATTAATTATTAATTATTAATTATTAATTATTAATTATTAATTAATAATTAATAATTAAGCATATATATGTAAAAGTTATCTATTTTTCAGTGATAAATTTTTTCATTTTAGTAAAACTTATTTCTTCAAACTAACTAATAATGTATAAAATTAATCATTTAACCCTCTAAAATATTTATCTATTAATTTATTTTTTACTAATATAAAAGTTAATCAAAACTAGGTTAAAGTTACAAAAAAAAAAGGGTTAAAGTTATCTTGGTGTACAATAAATTTATTGTGCACCTTGTGCGCACAAGACCTTTTGTAAATAAAAATTTAGGACGGGTTCAATATGATCGTCAATTTTCAGTTTTTTATTTTTGGTTTATGATTTTGAAAATCATATTTCCTCCATTTTTTTTAATTGCACCATCTGGAATTTCACGCTTGCCAATGCACTATTTTAACCACTAATATCTCTCATTATACATTTTGAAAAATTATAAAAATTTGAAAATTTGAAAGTATATTTCGAAACGAATCTAACAAGATCCCACATAAATATATTTTTCCTTGCATATAAATCACAAAAAATAACTATATAAGAATGTGTGAATAGTGCTAAAACCAAGATGGTGCAATTATTAAAAAATAGAGGAAGTATGATTTAGATCGAATCATGAAATAAAATAAAAATAATCATATATAATAATAATTATGTTGATTTTAAAAACTAATAACAACTTGGAACTACTCCGTACATTTTATAGAGTCCATATTTTGTCTTTGATTTTGAAAAATCCGAAAACTTAAAACAAAAAATAATACACCACGAGTTTGGCACAGTGAAATCATGGTACATGCGAACTACATTCATATGACTCAATCTAAATTAACATCCAACGATATACGTCCTTTGGTTTTGACTTTTAGGGTATTATGCTATATAATAATCTTTTCGTTCCTAAATAATTGACTTTTAACCATTTGCAACACAATTCCATTAATAACAAACTTTATTGACGAGCACAAATCTTATCCTTTATGTGAAAATTTCTACGATATAATATTTGCACATTTCATAACATAGGCCAAAAAATCTAGCAAAATCAAATGATCAACATAATATTTGTGACGGGTTAGTCACTTATGATGGTCTCCGTTCACGATATAATTGTGACGGGTAATCCCGTTGTAATTGTTTTTACGCGGAAAAATCACTTCGTTAATAATGTTTTTTTTCTAATGGATAACTATCAATATTTATCAAGGATATCAATTCCAATAGATTGTATATTGTTGAAATTCTCTGAAAATAGTACTCCTATTACTCTTAAGAGCATGTTTGGTATAGCATTTTTCAAGTGTCATGTTGGAAATGGAATTAATTAACTAATTCCATTACCTATTGTTTTGTTTGAGAGTTGGATAACGCATTCCATTTTCGAAGGTAACCATTACCTCCAACTTGTTACCATTCCTAACCTTATGGTAACAAAGTGTTACCTTACGCAGTCCCTAATTTGATATAAGATATTGATTTCCTTGGGTATACCAAACAACAAATAATGATAACACTTAACACTACCATTTCTCTTTTTTAAATATTTTCAATCCATTTCCTTTTTTAAAATTCATACCAAACATGCACTAAGTTTCTCTCAGAAATACGCTAACTTCCTTATACTATTAAACATATTTACATTTCCCTCTACATTTTATAATAATGATCAATATTTTAATAAAATAACTTCAGTTATAATTATAAACATAGAAATTACATCCATGATCTAAAAACGTCAATTAAATTCTGGCTTCATCCATGCCGAAACCAAAAAGTATTCATCAATAAGACCAGTTGGAACCAGACTGTATATTTGAGAATTGAGAGTGCACGGATGTTGAATAGTTGAACTTGGCCGAAGCTCAAACAGTCAAACGAACCCCACGTCAATAATTAAACGATCGAACCCTACAGTAACTAAGCAACATGAATTGTCTTATGGGCATATTGGTACGTTATATTCATTGAACTTATTAAAATTCCATATCCAGGAAAATAATTCTGACAATACATTAGACCAGGTCCGGTCCTTACATTTTGAGGGCCCTAGGCGAAATGAGGGATTTGTGCCCCTTCCAAAATAATACGTCTTTAACTGAAATTACATCTTTTTTTTCTTTTTTGTTTTTGTGAAATCCATTATATTGTTGAATTCAAATCAATAAAAACTTACTATATATCCTTTGCAGGATCCTAGAATTTCAAAATCCGGCTCTAGTCGATTTCTTGAAATATTTCAATAAAATAAATACTCACTTAATTACAAGATAATTAATATGCGTAAAGAGATATTTTTTGAAAATAAAGGTTCATTTTTAGCATATAAAAATAGCAGTTAATTTTGTCTTCATTAAAATGCTTATCTATTTTAAAACTTATAAACCCATAGTCCATCAAATAAACATTTTTTGCTCAAATATAGTTATATCAATTAGAACTGAGTACTAAAAGTCAAACACAAAAATAAAAATATTGACAAAGTTTAAAAAGAAAAGAGAAGAGTTAGTAAGGGGAGTCGAACACTAGACATCTAGTAGATATCAAAACTTTAGAACCTACTTTCTACCAATGAGCCAAGGAAATGACATGTGTAATTAATGTGTTGTTTATTACTAGTACTAAATTACTGGGTAGACAATTATTTTGGGCCCCTTTCCGCCTTGGGCCCTAGGCGGTCGCACCCCTCGCCTACCCCTAGCGTCGGGCCTGCATTAGACTTATCTACATATTCATATTATTACTTTCTTCGTCCCCTTTTATTTTCATAATCCGTATATTTTTATCATGTCAATATTAATTTTCATGATATTTGTTCACTCAAAATGATCTATTTTTCTTCATATTTCCTCCATATTTTTTTAGGAGTCACATTTACTATTTTTGGCAGTATTTTAGGAGTCACGCTTTTATTTTTAGTAAATTTTCTACCAAATTTAATTTCTAATTATTTAATATATCTAATTTCTTCTAACCGCTACAATAAACTCTCTCTACCTCTGTTTTGATTTTTTTTTCTCATCACCTTTATTCTACTAGTTGTTGGACCGCGCGCGCGGTCCCCCAAGATAGGGAAGCTAATTCGGGAACCTTATTTGCAACATCTAATATATTAAAGTGTTGAAATACTGCATTAAACGAGGAAACAGGGCACTAATAGATGCAAATACTCCCTGACAATATATTATACATTAGAAGTGCGGTAATTGAAATGTCTCCTGTTTCACAAAAGGAGCAATGACGGAGTGTTCGCTAGGGACATGAAGCGTAGATGTCTTCGTGTTCCTTGCAAAAGCTCCAAGCTCATACGTTCACATTAAACCTACGGAAATGCTACATAGCATTGAAATTAATATTACACCTAGAGTAGTGATTAACATCCAAAAGATCATCAAAGTGTTTTATACATATAGCAAGCGGTGCTTAGCAAAATAGGGTAGGTCACCACATCCAGATGGCAGTCACTTAGCAGGAGTGTTGGCCTCCAGAGTAGTAGTGTTTGTGGCTTCAAGGGCAGTATCACTTGTAACATCCACAACAACAGTAGGAGCCTCCTCCAGAATAGTAGTATTAGTGGCCTCCTCAGCAGTAACACTTGTAACATCTAGAGCTACCGCATCAGTTATGGACTCCTCTGGAACGACTTGCTTGAGGGACCACTGCAGAGCGTTGTTCCGAGCCAAAGCTGTTGTTGCTCCCATTTCGATAAGCACGTGCTTAGTGCAAAGCATTTTCTCGATAGCCTCGAATGCCTTATGATCATTCTGTAATGTACATGGCAGTTAGCATTACCAAAAAAAATAAAAAATACATCAGGAGACTGATTCCAAGAATTACATGTTACTCTGTATAAGTTTAATTTAGTCCTGCACCAGATAGAGTCGTACATGGAATAGCTTTGGTATAAAAAATCAGGAGTCAGAAGTGTCCAGCCTATTTACAGGCTAAATGAGTAAATTACTGTCTAATAAAGAGATTAAAATGTCTTGTAGGACAGAGATTAAAATGTCTTGGAAAATGTTTATAAATATCTTCACAAGGATTGACTCAGATGCCACAATTGCACAGACAAGTGATTACCATGAAGAATACTGAGTTCTCAAAATAAATAACAGAATTAGAAAAATCAGATGCCACAATTGCTCAAACAACCACTCTACCTATTTCTAGCGAAGTAGGCCATCGGTCAAAGCTGCTCAAACCCTTAAACAATCAAGGCTCTAGATGGATTATCATTCTCCTTGCAATTACAGGGAGTAAGGAAACATACCCAACACCCTCAATCCACCAAAGGTCAGGTGCAAACACCAACAGTAATGGTAATTGAGTAGTAGATGCAATTTTTAACAGTGTTATCAGTTCACCTCCACCTAACCATCATATTTCAACAATAACATATAGAGGTATAATTCCTTATTTTCATAATGTTTTTTCGTATTTATTATATCTAGTAACTACTCCATATACCTGTATTTCATACCGTTTGTCTGCAAATTGCAGGAACGAAGAAACAAACTACGAATGTAGTTGTTGCAATCGTTGTTCCTCTAGTTATCTTGAGAGTACTAATTTCTTTCAGCACATATTTCTATAGAAAGAAAGCAAAGAAGCGTCGTTCTCTAGACCTTAAAAATGGTAATCACGCGAACTTGAGAATCTCTTGGAATATTCTGATAACACTGAATAATTAAGAATAGCAGCAAAGCATTTTTGTGCTTTGTGCTGTTTTTCACAGCTTTCATCCCTGACATTCTCCTTGAAATTACAGGGGGGTGAGGATACTGAGGGAACAAACTCAACACCCTTAATCTACTATAGGTGAAGACACCAATGGTAATGGTACTGGTAATGGTGTGGGCAAGATACTTAGTCCCTTAGATAAGTTGGGAACTTCTACAAAGCACCAGGAAGCCTTTTTATTATTTACTTTTCCCATGATTTGAGACGCCTTGCTTACTGCATGATTCATTTATTTGAAAAATGTGAATGATTGTCTTTTCTAAGTCATCCTTTTGGGAAAATGTTTACTCCGTACTACATATTTGGTTATTTTGAGTCTAAGACCATTAGCTTACACGAAATTGAATGCACATGACTAAATGGATGAAATAACAAGGCCTAAACAAATATCTTAATTCATATATTATCCCTCGAAAGCCGATTAAGATTTTCATGCTAAATGAAACCCAAGTACTGGTAATACTTGCTGAAGCTACATTTATCTATAGTCATACATGAGTACATAAGTCCAACGGCTTGAATTGAGGTACGTAGTACGTAGCACGTAGCACATACTAAAATTTGCATTTTTATCATTATAATTATCACAGAAACACGTTTACATTAGCAAAAAAGAGTACCTGGCTCATGAGAGAAGTGAAAGCATCCATAGGATGCCAAATCCAATAGCCACCATCTCTGCCACAACCTGGATAGCTGATATCATTTTGAGACCCCATTAATCCATGGTATCTTTCCGTTATGGGAATCCCTGAGGAATAACAGGCTCGATATTCAATTCCTTAAAGCTAGTATTAGATGGGAGGACCGATCCTCCACATATATATATCTCCACTTAGGATCATGATTTGTTGGACTGGAGGGCTGATACTCGGACGACATAACTTTGAGCTTTTGTTGCAGTTCTGCATCGGTGCATCCACCAAACTCCGGGGGGCTTCAACTCCTTCAGGAGTAACTCTAACGTATGAATACAGTTAAAAACAAGGAGGTCGAGGTGGAACTTTTAATTCAACTTCCAAAATACGACCATACTGCACCAAAGAAGACAGGCATCTGTCATTCTGCACCAAATATCAACATGCAGAGATAAGTGCAAATTTTTTAAATAGAAACTGGAACATTCAAAGAAACAGATAAACCAACATGATCAACAAAATAAATCAACGGATGTCTACTCCACAACAGCATAGGAATACATAAAGTACCAAAGAATAGTGTCATTTTTACAGGAATATAGGAACAAGCAAGCAACAACTTCTTTCCAGGAAAAGGAAATACCATTTCGAAATGCCTGTTAACAAAAACATTTGATCACCTATTCTCCCCTTCTCTAAAAAGAAGACACAAGCGAAATGCAAGTGAAAACACAACCTTAATTGAAATTGACATACAATTGAAGTCACAAGAAAATGGATGTCAGATGAAAAAAGGCTGACAACCAGTTTTATGGTATGTAAAATTATCATCTTGACTCTCACAGTAGCTAACCTTAGGTAACAATTCTCTCCTCGTCACTTCTACCCAGATGACGCCGGAGTGACGCCCCGCAACCCTGATTGGCGGCAGAACGAACATCAGATATGCCTGTGATTTTATGCTGCTAAAATAATACCTCCCCTGCCCACTAAAATAAAATTTTAAAAATCACATACAGTTAAACCCTAATGCTACATTTACATATGAAATTTCGACTAAAAGTTCGCCCTTCAACTCAAATAGCTCACTCCTTCTCTCTGTGAATTAGGGGGAAAAGTCGCGATTTTGCAAGTTCTACAACACATTGATAAATCTACATAAAAATGTATTGTTTTCCTTGAATTAAAGCAAAAGAATATGGAATTGAAAATTGCGAAAAGATATGAAACCTTTAACTCGACTCCATCTCTAACGAAGAACAGGAGGATAATGACGGTTGATGTATCAGACTCGACCCATGGAAAAGTAAATGCCATCATCAATTAACATTAGGTTGACAAATGAAGTTGGATATAGCTCAATAAAACACAGACTGTTGTTTTGAAAGTGGAAGACTGTTGTTCGACTAATACTTGAGCCTTAAGTTGGCGAACTCCGTTGCCAGAAATCACTCCAACTCAATTCCAACGCATAAAACCAAAACATGTTCAACCAACTCTAATACTTAACCGAAAACTACTTCATTAAACTCAAATAGAAAGCCCAAATTGAAATAGTCCTTTTCCATCACTGCCAAGATGTTTTTTTTTTTTTTTATCATAACCAAATAAATCATTTTCACAACACTACCCTCAAATTGATAACCAATGCCATAAAAAGGAAACACCTACCACTTCAAAATAATGGAGTTCACCAAAAAAGACGGAAACAGTAACAATCAAATTAAAAAGTGGCTGAAAAGATAAGGATGTAAGTTGGAAGATGAGAGCACTGCCAGAACAGGTGAATAACAAACCAGGAAATCACTAAGTAATGTACATCAGTCTAATTATTAGAATATGGGTACTCAATAAAAACAATCCTGCTACAAGCATATGGTAAACAAGACTAACAAAACGTCAATAACTTGACCAAACTCGCACCTAATTATTTACTGGTGTAGTGTATCTTCAAAGAAATTTTACCGGTGTAGTGAGTTTAGATTGCAGTTTGGTTCTTGGTTTAGGAATGGCTCCAATACCTTTTTAAGTTATACCCAGCTTTAGTAGTAGCAAAACCAAAATTATAAGATAGACGCATTGAATGCCAAGAACTGATGCAAGAATATAAACAAACCCCGGGTGGAATGACAGGTAATAAGAATTTTGATTTCACCAAAAAAATAGAACCTTATACTTGCAAGAAAGTAAAAGATCAAATCATCTCTGGACCCAGTTCAACCCCAGGAACTACCAAAACTATCTATACAGGCAGAAAAATGAATCGACTAAAGTACTTTCAATTACATATACGATTATTAGAATATGGGTACTCAATAAAAACAATCCTGCTACAAGCATATGGTAAACAAGACTAACAAAACGTCAATAACTTGACCAAACTCGCACCAAATTAACATTTATATATGGTAAACAAGACTAACAAATTGTCAATAACTTGACCAAACTCGCACCAAATAAACATTTATATTTATCAAAACTACCACAGCTTCGTGCATAACAGACAGAATTCACGGTGTGCTTATAACATTTATGTAAAATAGTATCTTTAAGCTAATCAAAGCAAAATAACAAACGTCCAAAGTAACAGTCACCGGAGTAGTAATTAACAACAGTAAGTAACAAGAAAAATTGAATTGAAAAGAGACTTGAAATTTTAAAAAAAAAATTAATCTTCGTTGCTTACCTCCTTTGTGGTATTTCTAATTTCATTCCTGATTTCTGCACAGATTGAATTGAAATAGAAGGTCAATAGAAGAACAGGAATCAGAGAAAGGGGAAGGAGATAGCTTAGATCCTAACACCATTCTTGAATCTTCCATCAAGAATTCCAATAATACCTTAGAAGATTCTGAAACCTAATTAATTCTCTTAAATTGGGCTTTGCTTTAGGCTTTGCTTTAGAATCTTCAAAGATATTATTGGAATACCTTGCTAGATCGTGAGATGTCAAAGACGAAGAATAATAGATCGGGAGATGTAGAAGACGAAGAAGATAATTAGGAGAGGAGAGGTACCAACACCATGGAAGAGGAGAGGAGAGGACCAGAGGCGCCGATGCCATTGGAGAGGAGAGGTAGCAGAAGGAGGATACAGTTGTAGATCATGAAAGAGAGTAATCTTGAGGAAGACAGAAAGAACTCAGGAGCAGGAGACAGAGATGATGGATGAAGCTCCAGGAAGAAGACGAAGATGGAGAAAAAGGTGGACATGTGTGGTAGGAGGGTGTTGACCGGTCGAAATAAAAGGGGAGAAGGGTTTCCAGTAAAGGGAGGAAGGGAACTGTTCTTAAGAGATTTTACTGTTCCTAAGGAAAAAAATTGGGGTTTCTTGCTTTTTAAAGGGTTAAGATTTGTTTATTACTCCCTCCCCCACTTGCTTTATTATTTTTATTAGATTAAACTCTTCTTCCTTAATACACGTCCCGGTCATCATGTAACTCCTTAGTTATCTTCCATTACCATTTGAGGAATAGTATTGGGCAGGAATGTCAATTTATGAAGAAAAAAATAAAACACCAAGTTCGAGATAAAGTGACACTACTGTACACATTCTGATGTTATTTTTTCTTGTCAATAACGCTTACATTTATTATCATTCTCGCCTTTTATTATATCTGGTAACAATCAGCTCGTAAGAGTTTGTTTGTTTCAACTTACTTTAACTTACATTGACTTATTTCGACAAAAATAAGCTTTTCCAGACAATTTAATACACAAATAAGTTTTTTTTCAACAAAAAAATATATTCTAGAACGATATATAAGTTAATTTCATATTCGCGTGAACCGAACAGAGTCTAGTTAAAACTTGGTTGCAGTTGTACACATGGGTTGGTAAAGTACGTAGAGGAAGTATAAATCAATATCTGATATGTATTTCACAAATACATATCACCTACTAAACGACAAAATAGGGATAAGACAAACACTAATGGACAAAATCAATTTTTTTTGAAAATGGCATCGTTTTTGGAAAATGACATTGGTTTTTGAAAAATGGCATTTGTTCTTTGAAAAATGGCACTTGTTCTCATTTTTATCTTATCTCTATTTTGTCGTTTAGTGGTGTGATATGTATCTTGAAATACATATCAGATATTGGCTTCTCCGCCCTCAGTAAAGTAACCCCTTGTAGCATATTTATCAAACACCAAAAACTGTGACTTCAACCTAAAAAAATATACTTCATTCGTTCGTTTTTCTTTGCAACATTGGTCACTTTTATGCTTGTCAATGCACAAAATAATTACTCCCTCTGTCCTTTAATACTCGACCTGTTTTGACCTGACACGCTTGCCGATGCACAATTTTGACCACCAATTTCTTTAACTATATATTATAAAAACTTATAAAAATATTACTATTTTGAAAATATATATTAAGATGAAGCCAACAATATACTAACCTTTATTTTCATATACTAACCTTTATTATATACTAACCTTTATTTTCATATACTAGAAATAAAATAGGGTCAAAGTGAATTATGTGAATAGTGCAAAAAGTCAAAACAGGTCGAGTATTAAGGGACGGAAGGAGTAACCAAGTGTGTCTTGGCCTAGGGCCACTTTGAGGGAGGTTTCCCCTTATCACTCCCCCCACTCTCAAAGTGTCTAGCCTGCTAACCCGGGCGGGTTGACCCGTGCGGGGTTCCGATCCGGTAGAACTATTCATCTTACCTTGCAAAAAAAAAAAAAAAAAATGCACAAAATAATTATCTTTAATTATCTATAATAAAAAATTAATATTTTGAAAATGCACATTGAGACGAAACTAACAACATCTCGCATTAGTCATAGTAAAAAAAAAAAAGGACGGATTAATAAGCAGGTCGGTTGGTACATGTCAATAATAATATTGACCTCGACTTGTCTTTAAGCACGTACTGCTGGTCCATCCATCTCCTTGTTGTAATAAAAACAGCCTACTTTGTCATCTCATCATACTCTCTTTATCTCTGTTCCATGCACTGATCCACTAGGCACTGGTTATGCTTTGTTATCTTATGTATTTGTAGACGTGTGGAACCCTTAGAAAATTTGAAGATCGGTCTGGCAAATTAGCAAGGTCATTTCCTCAGGTGTACTTAATAATTTTCACAAAGTACAGAATAATAACGATGAAGTTATTGTATATATATATATATATATATATATATATATAATATAATATCAGCTATCAAGTACGTTCTATTTGTACACAAGCTTAATTGAGTTTATAATGCGCGCACTCATGCTTTGTACACAAGCTTTAACCAACCAAACAATAGGAGTACGTGTACTCCTTACTATTTATAAAGATGATATTAACAAATAGGGCTATCTTCTCCAAATTAAGTCCAAAGTGATCAAAGGTTCAATTAATAGGTTCGTTTAATTCCTGAAATCATAGTTGGACTTGCACACGTTCACAATAATTAATTTGAGTATAGCTAGGTCGTTGCCCCACCGAGGCACATACCTTGTCATTTTCTTGCACAAAATAATACGACTACTTAGCTGAACTGGGTGACACCGTGACAATAATTAAAGCTATAATATTATCCAGCTGCTTATCTTGTGGCCTTATGCCCTTGTGGCCTTGTGGGCTTGTGGGATGGAGTCATGGAGATAGTCACGTAGGGACGCCCATATCTAGGATATGTTATTTTTACCTCGTATGATTTGGTCTAGTCTGATTTTTTATAGTTAGGTTGGTCTAATCTGATTTCTTTTTTAATATTAATAAATAATATATCAACTAATTGAGGTTGGCATGAGTGGTTAAGGGCCTCTTGCTCGGGTTCGAGACTTGGGAATGGAAAAAATCTCAACTGGGAGGGATGCTGCCCATCGAGGTACCCATGCAATCTCCCGCGCGAGATTAGTCCACTCGCCGAAGGCGGTGGGAACTCCTCGTAGTAGAACCAAAATATATATATATATATATATATATATATATATATATATCAGTTTAAAAAAATGCAATTCCCTCCAATTACATTAAAGTTTTATTACTGCGTGCTCCGTAAATACTACTTGATCCGTAGTACTTTCTACGTAGTACGTAGTATGTTCTTAATTTGACGTGAATTATATATATATACACGAAGTGAATTAATGAGAATAACAGAGGTTATAAATTATTTGTCATGATATCATGAGATTAGGTTAAAACTTTAATTTTTTTTCCGCAATAAGAATTGAGGAGCGCAGTCACATTGGCAGCGAGAAAAATTGAGAGACTTTCTTATGGTCACATTTGATTGCTAGCAAACGAGATATATTTTTTCCCCTTTTTGCAGTCACATTGATTGTGAGACAGACGTGAGCTTTTTTGTGTGTTTCAACCATGGGCAAGGATGATGAGGTATCCACAGTTCACAGCACATCTATTCTTGATTACTACTTAGGATCGGGTGATGGTCCGAGTATTGAGATTACGCCGTCATATTACGAGGGGCTTCGAACTACGATCAGTGGGAAAAAGTTGTACGTCGTCGCTAGTCTCAAAGTGGAAATACGTGTTTTTTTTTGGCAAATAAAGATTATATTACCAAAAGGAAAAGAGCAGCAGCTCAAGAGTTTACAGGCAACAAAACCTAAACACAAGGTCCCCAACAGGAACACAAACAAACAACTAAAACCCAACCTGCCTAGACAAGATTAATACAACAGTAAGTGTAAGTCAGAATCCCTGCATCTACAGGCAACTCGGAAAATTGCTTCTTTACTATTCTGATCAGCAGTTTGAGTGTGACCAGCAAACACCCTTTGATTCCTCTGTAGCCACAGTCCATACACAATTTCAGCAAACCCAACAATAAACAACGTGCTCACAACAGTGGTCTTCTTACTCATTTTGATTGCAAACTGAACCATTTTCTCTTGATTCTGACTTGGTAGGCAGTCTACCTTGAATTGCAAGCTAGAGAACAAACAAACTTTTAGGACTAGCAGAACTGTTGCACAAGACCCTCCTCCATTGAACCTTAGAAAACTGACCAAGCAAACCTTAATACATTTTCCTAATTGAGTAACTATCAGAAAATAAGATCTGTCTACACACAGGGTCACTCTCCAAAACTTCTCTACTACCCCAAATCTTTTTGAGAATCCAAGAAGCAGTACCAGGCAAGGCCATAGAAAACAAATCTTTACCTTTAATATAGTAAGCATTCACCCATTTAACCCAAAGAGCATCAGGTTTAAAAGCCAAAGCCCACAGAAGCTTCAGAATAGCAGCATTGTTCCAAGTGTGGAAGTTTTTTACATTTTGACCACCAGCAACTCTTGGTCTGCAGACATAATCCCAAGCAATAGGAGCTTTCCTAGATGTTTTTGTGTCACCAGTCCACAGATAAGTCCTGCAGATCCTTTCAAGTTCTCTCATGACCTTCTTAGGCAGCATAAATATTTGGCTCCAATATGTTTGAAGGCTAAAGAGTATAACCTTAACCAACTGCAACCTACCAGCATAGTACAACTTCTTTACAACCAAAGAAGACACTCTAGCATGAAACTTGTCAATAAGAGGGTTGCATTAACTGATTGTGAGTTTAGAACTAGACAGTGGAACACCCAAGTATCTAAAAGGCAAAGAACCTTTGGAGATGCCAAGAGAGGCCATGATAGCTTCTTTCTCCCAAGGAGGAACCCCGGAGAAATAAACCTCAGTTTTCTTTATATTGGCTTCTAGACCAGAAGCTTTAGAAAAGCAAGTGAAAGCTTTAATAGAAGCTGAAGTGAAACAAGATCTCCTCTGGCAAAGAGAAGTAAGTCATCAGCAAACATAAGATGAGTCAGTTTCACATTTTCACACTTAGGATGAAAATTGAAATCATGGTTGTCAGTAAGTTTTTTCATACACTTGCTCAAATACTCCATACAGATAGCAAATAAGAAAGGGGAGAGAGGGTCACCCTGTCTTAACCCTTTCTTGGCAGGAAAAGGAGGCAAGGGCTTCCCATTTACAAGGATATAATAGCTCACAGAAGTGACACAAGCATGGATCCAATGGATGAACTGAGAAAGGAAACCAAGTTCTTGCAAAACCATAGAGAGGAAATGCCACTCAACAGAATCATAGGCCTTCCTTAGATCCACCTTAACCATACATCTAGGGGACATATGATCCCTATTGTAACCCCTGATCAACTCAGTGGCAACAATGATATTATCAGAGATACTCCTACCAGGAACAAACCCAGCCTGGTATTCAGAAACAACTTCAGAAACCACTTTTTGCAAACGAGCAGTTAAGATTTTAACTGTTTTGTACATGGTAGAACACCAAGCTATAGGCCTAGAATGAGCAACAGAGGTAGGACATGGGATTTTAGGGACCAGGGTCACTGTAGTGCAGTTAAATTTGCCATACGAAAATCCAGAAGCAAAGAAATCCAACGCAACTTTATAAATATCATGCTTCAGTATAGGCTAGCTCTTCCTGAAAAAGAAAGAGTTAAAGCCATCAATACCTGGTGCGTTAGTAGAATCAATACCAGCTAAAGCTTCATCAATCTCCAGAGTGGGAACAGGAGCACACAATAAGGCCCTAGCCTCTGCAGAAAGAACAACTCCATTTCTAACAGTAGGCAAGTCCAACCCAGGCAAGGAACAAGCAGCTGAACCAAGTAATTGCTTATAAAAATCAATAATTCTAGTATGGATCACACCAGAGTCAGTAATCTCCACTCCCCCTTCATCATGTAACATATGGATTTTGTTGGTGCAGTATCTCTCTTTCATTGCAGCATAGAAAAAACTATGGTTTGAGTCACCCACCTTCATCCACTGAACTCTAGACTTTTGCTGGAGGGCTTGCTCCTCAATGTGTAACCACTTCTTGAGATTACATGTCAAATCTTTTTCAGCAGCAAACATGTGAGGGCTACTACCAGTTCTCAGCTGATTCTGCAGAGTATCAATTGATCTTTCCTGAATTGCTCAATCTTTTCTGTAATATGAGAGAACTCCTTCTTATGCAAAGCAGTAGCAGATCCAGAAATTCGAGATAGCGGGGTCACTATTTAAAAATTGATGAAAATTTCACTAAAATTATTTTTTTAAAAAAATTGAAATTTTAACTATAAAAAAAAGAAAAAAATTCAAGTGGGGTCAAGGACCCCTCAAAGAGGTCCGTGGCTCCGCCACCGATGCAAAGTTTTCAACCTAGTCTTAATTTTGTTCAGCTTATACCACACCTGAGCTATAGGCCTACCCCTATCCTCAATCTGCCAACATTCAGTCACAATCCCCTCAAAAGAACTATGATCTGCCAAGTAGTTCATGAACTTAAAAGGCCTCCCACCAGTAGTGGTGTTCTCAACACAGGGTATATCAATAGGGGAATGATTAGACAAAGAAGGATTCAAATACTTGGTGGATATTCCAGCATAAGTATCCATCCATTTCATATTCCGAAATACTCTATCTATCCTACTCCAAACCCTAGGGTCATCAGTACCCTTACTAGACCAGGAAAAGAACCAACCAGAACTTTGCAGTTCATTCAAATCACAATCAGAAATACACTAAAGAAAATCTCTAGTTTCTACATTGGTCACAAGATTGCCATTAATCCTATCACCTGAGTAGAGAATAGAGTTGAAATCACCTGCAACCACCCAAGGACTACTCTTAATGCTTTGGCTAAGAAGAACCAGCTTACTCCACAATGCTTGCCTATGGCCTACACTATGCAAGCCATACACAGCAGTAAAGAAAGAAGCAAACCTATGATCCTTAGTCTTTATCCAACAATGAACAGTTTGAGATGAACTAGTAAGAACTTGCAAGTCAATGTCAGCAGCTTTCCAACCTACCCAAATTCTCCCCTTAGGAGAATGAGCATAGTTACAACACCATGACCACTGGTCCCCAAATCTCTTATGCACCTTTTCATTATGTTGTTCCTAGCGCATGGGCCAGCGCTGTTTTGCCTAGCGCTTGGGCCTGTGCTGCTGGCGCATTGCGTGCAAGGGCTGACCAAAGCAGCCGGCTTCCCTAGAGTCTTTAGGGTTTGGGGATTTTCCTAAAACTGCCTAAAATACGCTAGGATTTTGGCTTCTAGGGTTTTCCTATTTTCCTATAAATAAATGGCCTATGATCATGAATTAAACACATCAATACAACATACTTTGCCTATAACCTAAAAGTGAGATCCGGAAATCATAAACCTTATTTTATATCCTAGTTGGTATGATCTAAGGCGGATCCGAACGTACTGTGGACTTACTACGGAGTTTCGACGTTTGGCATTCTAACTTGTTCTTGTTCGGTTCGGGAGCATGCATCTAGGGAAGGCACGCATCATGAAGTATGTAGACTAAATTATGCTAATTGACTAAGTGCGATTAATTTGGATTCTGGCATTTATGATTTATTCAACATGACATTGGATTGTTCATAACCTAACATTTCACATCATGGCTCGTCTTATTGCCGTCGTCAAGAGGTCTCTGAAAAGGTGGAGTTTTGACGGTAAAGGTACGTGAAGATACAATGATGGTTTATGGCTTGGTATTCTGCCCGATTTCGAGGCTTCAATCGATTGTCCGGTTTTGTAAGTGGTTCTCTTCCCTGTTTCTAATTTCTGCAAGCCTAAGTAGTAGACTTGTAGAAGTATATCATTATTTTTTTCTAGATAGTTTAAATTGTTGTGGTTTAGGAAGTGTTATCCTCTTTTGATTGTCTAGACCACAAGTTGTTAGTTATTTTCCTTGATGGATCATTCTACCATGATGATGTTGTAGGGTGTTGTTGTTTGGTTTCTCTTTTATTTGGTGTGTTGGTACCCATATGAGGTTGTTGTTTTTGTTATGAAGTTGTGGTTTTCAAATATGTCTGGTATGTTTGGAGGTTCTATGTGGGATTTTTCAAATCGGATGTTTGATGTAGTCAAATTGGGTTTAATGAATAGGTGTAGATAAGTAATAAAATTTGAAGTTCCTTCTTCCTGTGAAGTTTTGAGTGTGGATTTTGGAGGAGGTGTCATGTTGGGTCTTGGCAAGGAATATTCATTTGCCTTTAGTAGTGGTCTTGGAGGGTTTAGGCCGAGATTAGGAGATGTGTGTGGAAGGGGTCTTGGGGTTCATGGGTTTGGGTTGTAGTTTGGTCATTGAGATTGACTTTGGTTCATTCTCAATTTAGGTTAGCGATGAGCAAGTTTCTCAACGCTTTCAAATATCTTCTATTTGAACGTTGCTCCCTATTTTTTGGGGATTCATAGCACAGTTACCGATTCCTTTAACTATTTAGTGACTCATGTTGCTTGTGAGATTATCACAAGCTCTTTGAACCCAATTTGTGGCGTTACTACTCTTCATCTCCTTTCGTTGGTTTCTAAGTTCCATAAGTATTTAAATGGGTCTCTCAAATATCTACTCCGACTTACTCTACTATAAGGAGATACAAGGGATTTGGCACGCTAAACACTCTTTAGCGTTGTAAACAAAATGGTGTCGAAAATCACGGGTTCACCGAAGAAGAGAATGCTTCCTTTCGGCCTTTAATGGTTTCTTTTTAGTTTGTTATGTAAGTTTTGTAAGTGTTTCTAATGTTCCTGGTAGATTTTCTTTCTCTGTAACTTGTAGTTTGTAACAGTGTGTAAACTCTTTAAATTTTGCCAATTAAACCTATGTAAAAAAAAAAAAAAAACTGGGTGTATAAACCATATTTTGCAAGAAAACCGGGTTTTTTCTGCCGTCATTTTCAATCGGTAAAAGGATGAAAATAGTCGGTAAACACTTTTCCGAACGAAAATGGTCGGTAAAGGTTCGTCGTTATTACCCTGATCGGTAATTGAGTAAATTCCAACTAGAAAACCGTCGGTAAAATTTACCGACTAAACTACCGACTATAATGTGGTAGGTTTAGGGAAAACAGCCCATAAAATTATAATTTTGTAATGCACGTTTAGCACAATGTACTCCTTCAGAATAAGCTACGGAGTAATTTAAATCCTATCTATAATACCGCAATTTGGATTATACACCCGGGTGCACAGTGCTCATCGTGCACCTTGTTGAACATTTATTGAAAATCTAATGAACATTGAGAACGATTTCAATGTACATGTACTAGTGAAATATTTAAACTATATGTTCTATGGATTTGAACTATATGTTCATTGGCTATATGTTCTTTGAGTATGAACAATATGTTCTTTGTATTTGAACTATATGTTCTTTGTAAAACAGGGTGCACAATGAGCATTGTGCACCCGGGTGTATAAACCATATTTTGCTGTAATACTACTACTATTCCCTACCCAACGTGTTCACAGTAGTGGAGTAGCATCTAGTAGCTAGAATTAAAAAAAAATGAAAATAAATGAATAAGCCATACACCTTATAAATGTGCTAGAATATCATTTTTCACTATCACATATATTAAGCTCGATGAAAAGGACCACATACAATTGGCTAGGACGATTGGATGTTGTGAGGGGGTCGAAAAAGCACGAGGCTAATGCGTGACCTTGTCCCTCGTGGGCGTGACGTTTCTTTTTGTCAAATCAAGTGTAATTGGATTTCCTGTGAGTTTACACCCAATTGACTAGTAATATAGGAGTCGCCATTCAGTTTTTAACGACAATGAGAAAAACTGACAAAATCCGGTTATCGTGACATAAAGGGAGTGCAATTATGTTTGACCACGACGGCCATAGGTTCCCTTGTGATCCCTGGTGTGGGGATCTCTCAACGTACACCCGCAAGGTAGAGATTGAGGGTTCGGGGGACTGTAACTACCGAGAGGAGTACTCGCTCTTCGATAACTCCAGAGGCAGGATATCCTTACTCGCTCAGCATAAATAATTGAAGGGACATGCGTTAACTATTAAACTAATCTGAATTGATTTTAGCAATATGCAACACATAGTACTAGATCGATCGTGATTATCTTGTTTAGATTGATTTAAGGGACCTGGCATGATAGTTCAATTGCCCCAGATATTATCTTTATTAGGCGTGATAGAACAATCAGATTTAATAGTTTAACAGTTTTATAAGAGGGCGAGGAAAGCGATTAAATCATGCGAAGGGACACATTACGACGCACCCTTGAGAGGTGCGTCATGGTTCTCAGAAAACTAACCACTTTGGCTTTGCTATTTCTCCTTTTATTTAACGAATCTCAAGTTTCCGGGCTTAATTCTTCAGCTACAAGGGACAGGATACGTTCTGTTCGATTTTTGGATCAATTGCGACAGAACGCGGGATCAATTTCGCAGCGTGAGGCTTAGGCTTAGGGGTTGGAGTCAATACTCAGAATATGAATTGTGTGTTGTGTCTTTTCACGTCGAATTTGGGGCTGTATTTATAGGGAAGAGTTTGTGGAAAGATAGAATTTTAGAGCTCTAATCCAAGAAGAATTAGGAGAGAATACGTACCCAGGTAATTTCAGCGCCCAGGGCTGGGCGCCGAAGATTTCGGCGCCCAGAGCCAGGCGTTGAAAATAGGGTCTGGGCCGTATTTTCTTGTCAGGTTTGGACTCTTGGAATACGGAGTCTTTGAGACTTATCCGAGTCTTTTAGTGCGTATTAACTTTATGACGGAATGCGTCTGGGCCCGTTACAAACTCTAGGTTCGTTAGGATTTTAATCAATACGTAACTCTTATTTTCGAATTATACTAGGAATAGGATTCCTCTTGCAAGTTCTATCTCTTTTAGGATTTATGTTGGAGTGCAACACCTAATTCTGACAGGTTTCTATCTTTTATGTTTTGCCACTTTTAGCAACTACCCGTTACGGCAGTTACTATTTTTAGCAGGTTTCTATAAATAGCAGTTTTGGGTGAAATGAAAAGGGTGATCGAGATTCGTTATTTTATAGGAGATGCGTTGCCAAGTGGAGATTTTATGTTCTCATCATCGGACCTTCCCTTTCGGGAATGGGGACAAAAGTAGGTGTCTACAGATGTGTCTAGGGTGGTCCTCCTGTTGAGAATCACCATAATTGTCCACTTGTCGTATTATGGTCGGCTTATTTTTTTTGGTCCCTGTCTTTTTTTTT
Source organism: Spinacia oleracea (assembly GCF_020520425.1). Classification (NCBI taxonomy): domain Eukaryota; kingdom Viridiplantae; phylum Streptophyta; class Magnoliopsida; order Caryophyllales; family Amaranthaceae; genus Spinacia; species Spinacia oleracea. The sequence goes on along the minus strand of NC_079491.1, from coordinate 25,088,182 downwards.
CATTCTTTATTATTGCTAAATGTAAAATGAATTTATAAAATGTGAAATTATTTTCTAAAAAAAATTGAAATAATACTTACTTATCAAATTAACTAATTAAAACCTAATTAGCTTAATAATTAATTATTTTTAGATAATTAAATAAGTTGCGCAAACCCATCCTACAGCCCCTCTGCCGGCCCAAAACACCACATCAAGAACCGGTGGTCGGAGATCGGCGGACAAAAGAAAAAGGAGGACCGGAAGTTGTGGAGAAAAGGGGAGGGGGCGGTGGAGGGGGAGAGGCGAAAGGGAGGTTGTCGGCGACGGGATCCGAACACATTGAAGGTGGTCAGGGAGGGGGAGTGGGGTGAGAGGAGGGGCGACTTTGATGGCGCTGGACGCCAGAGAAGGTGGTCGGCGTTAGGTAAGGGAGGGGAAACAATTCAGGGTGGTCAGGAAAGGGGGTGGTTGGCCACAGTTGTCTCGATGTGTTGGAATAATCCGCGGGGAGGAGAGAGGAAATATGAGGGAAGTGGAATATTTAAATATTTATTCATTCCATTAGATAACACAAATTAGTTAATGGAGCAGTAGTAAAGTCTAAAAGATACATGTTAGGGAACCAGGGTTTGAATCTTACATTGAACAATTGTTATCGTTTTAGCTAGTTTTTAATTTTTTTTACCACATTTTTCTAGTTATCTTATTGTGGGGTAAATTAAAATGTATAAAACTTGAAAATGAATAAATGTCGCGCTTCAATGAATAAAAGTTGAGTTTCAATGTATAAAAATTAAGCTTAAATCTTTAATTATATGTTCTTAATCGTTATATTTGATTTGATTCCTAGAGGTGTGACCATGGGTATTTCTTTTTAAAATATTTATTTTAAATCAAAAACAACTTAAACACTAACATATGACCTTGTGTGATTTGAAATAACCTTTACATTTTTTTAACTAAGCCATTGGTCATTACCACACTTTCCCATAATTATTTTTTTGATGTTATAATTTCAAAACTAGTTTAATATTATTTAATATCTTATAATTGAAATAAAATTTTTGTTACTTATTAAAAACTTATGAATAATTTTTAACATGTATATAGAAAAATCTTGAATTAAATTAAATAAATGTATAAAATTGTGCTTTAAAAGTAATTTAAGGATCATTTATTTTAACTAGCCCGATTAACTCATTTAAGATTCAATTTAAATATTTAAAACTCAAGTTTTATTCATTGAAGCTCACTGTTTATTCATTTTCAAGTTTTATACATTTGTATTTGTGAGGGGGTCGAAAAAGCACGAGGCTAATGCCTGACCTCGTCCCTCGTGGGTGTGACGCTTCTTTTTGTCAAATCAAGTGTAATTGGATTTCCTGTGAGTTTACACCCAATTGACTAGTAATATAGGAGTCGTCATTCAGTTTTTAACGACAATGAGAAAAACTGACAAAACCCGGTTATCGTGACATAAAGGGAGTGCAATTATGTTTGACCACGACGGCCGTAGGTTCCCTTGTGATCCCTGGTGGTGGGGATCGCTCAACGTACACCCGCAAGGTAGATATTGAGGGTTCGGGGGACTGTAACTACCGAGAGGAGTACTCGCTCTTCGATAACTCCAGAGGCAGGATATCCTTACTAGCTCAACATAAATAATTGAAGGGACATGCGTTAACTATTAAACTAATCTGAGTCGATTTTAGCAATATGCAACATATAGTACTAGATCGAACGAGATTATCTGATTTAGATTGTTTTAAGGGACCTAGCATGATAATCCAATTTCCCAAAAATATCATATTTATTAGGCGTGATCGAACAATAAGATTTAGTTAGTTTAACCGTTCATAAAAGGGCGAGGAAAGCAATTAAATCATAGAAAAGGGACACATTACGACGCACCCTTGAGAGGTACGTCACGGTTCTCAGAAAACTAACCACTTTGACTTTGCTATTTCTCCTTTTATTTAACGAATCTCAAGTTATGGGACAGGATCCGTTCTGTTCGATTTATGGATCGATTGCGACAGAACGCGTGATCAATTTCGCAGCGTGAGGCTTAGGCTTAGGGGTTGGAGTCAATACTCAAAATAATAATTGTTGTGTGTTGTCCTCTTCACGTCGAACTTAAGGCCCTATTTATAGAAAAGAGTTCGTGGAAAGATAGAATTGTAGAACTCTAATCCACGAAGAATTAGGAAAAAACACGTACCAGGTATTTTCAGCGCCCAGGCCTGGGCGCCGAAGATTTCGGCGCCCAGAGCCAGGCGTTGAAAATAGGACCTGGGCTGTTCTTCTTAGCCAGAATCGGATTCCTAGAATCCGGAGTATTTGAAATTTAATTGAGTCTTTTAGTGCGTATTAACCTTGTGACGGGATGCGTCTGGGCCCGTTACGAACTCTAGGCTCGTTAGGATTTTAATTAATACGTGACTCTTATTGTAACGCCCCGTCTTCCAAACATCATTAATTAGGTTAATTATCTTTAATTAGCAGCGGAAACCCTAATTTAGTCGGAGCGTCACTTGCCGTATCTCCCTCGTGGGAAATACAAGGCGACATAACCTTTTACATTTACTGACTACTGTTGAGTAACAGTAACTATACTTCACTTCGATTAATTCTTTAAAAAATTTCATTGAAATCTAAGTAAACCTTAATAAATATTTCTAACATGTTTAACGTTAATTTAAAAATCTAACTCAAATCGTGAAATCAAACTTAGAGTTTAATTAATATATCCCTTCATTACTAATGACATAGTTATCTTTATTAAACATCGATCGTGAATTTGATGGTTGCATCCTCACTCTAAGGCATCCCACGATCTTCTTCGTACCTAAAACAAAAGCAACATCGTGAGCCGAGGCCCAGTAACATACTACCCTAACAGCGTAAACTCATTTCAATTCATTTTATTTACTTTGCAATCAGGGAGAATAGTGAAGGAAATAATGCCCTTGGTCCAAGTATGCATTCTATGTTAAGTCTAATAAATGCGGTTCAGTATTAATTAACAAGTTAATAATTCAGTGAGATCAAGTGAGCTGAATGCCTAGCTAGAGGCTGCTTCAGTTCAAGTGGAATTAATGATATTAATCCACAGCTTACTCTTGACTGAACCCGTAGGGTCACACAAATAGTACGTAAACGGATCAAGTATTTAATGGCATTAAATACTCTATCTATGGATATTCGGAATCGACGGATCTTGGTTTCAGTGGGAGCTGAGATCGTCACATGCAAGAAATGAATACTCCGGAAACGATGATATTGCCGGAAACGGAAATATGGATCGTATCGGAAATATAAATATTATCCAAGTCGTAGATGTTGCCGGAAACGGAAACATGGTACGTATCGGAAAATATTATCGGAAATGGAAATATTGCCAGAATCGGAAATATTGCCGGAAACGGAAATATTGTCAGAATCGGAAATATTATCGGAATCGGAAAATAATTCCGGAAACGGAAATATTAAATATTTGTTCGAAACGGAAATTAATTCCGGAATCGGAAATATTAAATATTGTTCGTATCGGAAATGAATTCCGGAATCGGAAATTTAATCGGAAGCGTATCGTACGAATAAGCATCGGACGAAGCCTGCCGGACGAGGGCCCAGCACGAAGCCAGGCCATCGCCCAGCAAGCCAAGCGCGCCACACGAACAGCCAAGGCCACGCCAGGCCCAGCGCAAGGCCAGGCCCAGCAGGCCGAGGCAACGCGCACAGCGCGCGCAGGAGCTACGTGGGCTTGTAGCTCGCGTAGGCCTCGCTGCGTGGGCTGCTGCTCGCACGCACGCGCATGGGCGGCCCATCATGGCTGCCGTGTGTGTGCGCGTGAGTGTTTGTGTTCGTGCACGTTTCCTAAAACGTGCAGAGTTCGGTTAATGATTAAATTCCTAATTCTATTTGATAAATTAATTAAATTAGAGTTCTTGTAGGATTCTAGGTTTAATTAATTTGTATCTGAATAGGATTCCAATTCCCTTTCCATAACCCTATAAATATGTGGCCTGGGTTCACAATTTATAACGAGTTTCAAAGTATTCAAAGTGAGTTTTGAGAGAAAAAAATTCAGCCACACATCTTGCTCAAAAGTGCCGAAAATTCTAGTACCTTAAGGGCGATTCTAGTTGGTCAATCTTAAGGCGGATCCGGACGTGCTGTGGACTATCTACGGAGGGACGACACTTGGAGTCCTAAAGACTTGTTCTTGTTCGGTTCGGGCGCAGCTAGGGAGGGCACGCAACAAAGAGTATGCATCTAAATTATGCTATATGATTATGTGTAAATAATATGTAATCCTGGGTTAATGGTTGTTTCCGCATGATTTATGTAATATCATATGTATCATAACCTAACAGTGGTATCACGAGCCCCTTATTATTTTCATAATCTAAATTGCATGAACATGGTTAAATATTACAAATTTGCAAGAATTAAAAGGGGTGATTAATTTTCGTAATTGTTAATTAATTGCAAATTGCGTTTATTTAATTATACGTACGCAGTTTTTCGGCAGTTTCTTCGTTACTCATCCAAATCGAGTGATTTTTGTGTCAATTCCGCATGTAAAAGGCATTCTAAAATTTTCAAATAAATAGTAATTTTCTGCCGAACCCAGAATTCTCAAATTCGAAGCTTAACTATGACTTTTCGAAGGTTTTAGTTTTTCGAATGCAAAATTTCGTAAATTTAAGATGTTAAATTAAATATTTGCGATTCTTGTTGATAAATCTTGAATTTTTGATTGACCTACTGCATATGTTTAACAAGTTTGAATGCCTAGTCTTGTTAATTATGCAATCTAATTTGTAATTATGATTAATTTGTTGAAAATTAGAATAATTTAGAATTAATTTGATTTTCATAATTAATTGTAATTTAATTAGAAACCTATGATTAAAAACCACCATAAAAATTGTAAATTTATGATAAATTTTAAATTTCTATGACCTAGACTTGAATCCATAACAATCGGAAATCAATTGGATAATAAATTTTCGATTTTTCGCCCTAAAATTATGAAATTAATAATATTTATTAATTTGTCATTAATTTTATAAATTTTAAATTTTTTATGCGATTCGTTCATATAACTTGCACGCACAAAGCAATGGACGCTTTGTGTTACCCTTAAGGGGTGTTGTATAATGCGGGCATGCGACGACGAGCAAGGGAGCTCGTCGCCCGTGCGGCACGAATGCAATGAGCAAGGGCGTAGTGCACGAGCACAAGGCAGCAGCCCTGCCTTGTGTCGTGGGCCACGAGCAATGGACGAATGGGCATGGGCGAAGGGCGAGCCAAGGCAGTCGCGTGTGGGCAGCAAGCGAGCTGCGCCACAACGCGCACTGCCTCGCGCAAGAGCGCGCAGCCTCGCGCGCAGCGAGCGCAAGCTCGCGTGCCACGAGCGCTGCGCCCAGCGTTGCTCGCGCGCACAGCGAGCGATGTCGCGCGCCCAGCGAGCGATGTCGCGCGTCCAGCGAGCGATGTCGCGCGCACAGCGAGCGATGTCGCGCGCCCAGCGAGCGATGTCGCGCGCCCAGCGAGCGATGGCTCGCGTGCGACGAGCGCTGGCGCGCGCGCAGCAAGCACCACAGCGTGCGATGGCTTGCGATGGAGATGCAGCAGCTATGCGACGAGCGCATGGGCTGCGCGCACATGGCCAGCGATGGCTGTGTGCGTGCGGCCCATGGGCGTGCAATGCGTAGGGTGTTTGCGTTACGATTAGATCGTTTTGAATGTTTAATTTGAAAATTTCAGTTGACGTAATTTTAATTAATTTTAAAATTAATAATTTAAATTATTTTCTTGGATTTTAATTTTGAATATTGTAATTATAATAAATGTTATTTATTCTAATTATTTTACTAAAATTAAAATCATGAATTAATTTAAATACGACTGAAATTAAATTAAACTTTTTGGATTCAATTATAAATTTATATGAGCTTTAAATTTTAATTAAATTTGTATGTTTCCGGTTAGACTAGAAATACATTTTTATGTTTAAAATTAGTAAAGCATATGAATTTATTGGTTTAAGTGGGAGCGCTTTTTAGTCATAAACTCTTGATTAGGTCTACAAATCCTTAAGGTTAAAACAACTTGATTAGAATTAATAAGGACTGAATAATTGGTAGATTATTGGTGCCCTTGATTAATTGCTGCAAATGTTTACGTGATGCATAATGTGTTTTACTAACCAGCTATGTGGGCCATTCATGATAATGAATGGGTGAATGGTATATATTGTATATGTACTGTTTTGCAGGTTATGAAGTGACTAGTATGGCCCAAATAGGATAGAAAATATGGTCTGCGTACCATTAATTTGAATGTAATTGGTCTAAAGTACCAAAGTTATTTTTCAATTCAAATATGGTCTGCGAACCATCAAATAGTTGTAATTAGTTATAGCTTATCATATTTGAAGAAAATGGTGCCTCCCACGGAGATTTTCAAGACGGACTTTGAAGTCAAAGCTTCAAGATGAAGTCGGGCCATACTAGATCACAAATATCTTATGCATGTTTTAAGTTATTTATTGCTTTTAAATATGTCTTAAAATGCATGAGATCAAAAGCTTGATTATGTTGCATGATTAAGGATTTTAGTTCACTTAAAATCTAACCAACATAGTAAGAGCCTTAAGTTCCAAACTTAAAAAATTGAGTTATAAGGTGCCATGCCAAAATATACACTTGCTTGGATATCCTTTACATCAATCTAGTAATAGTTTTCGCTCAGCGAGGTGTTACTTATTGGTCCTAAAGGGGCAAGGTACACAAATAATTGTGAGTACATGTTAGTTTTGGTGAAACTCAATGATATAAGTAAGGAGTCCTTTTATGTCGTGGCAAAATCGATAGGTTTACCTAATAAGTTCTTAGACGTACCTATCAACCAAGAGTAGTTTCTAGACTATTAGCAAAAGGCTTTTGCTTACCTAAAATGTTTTAGAATTGAGTCGACAAACTGTGCTTAATTCTTCAATGGTTTTAGGGTCTTGGAATCATTTTATTCACACCTGCCGGAACAATAAAATCGAATAAAATGCTAATAACTTGTTTGAATTGCATGGTTGCTTTAATTTCAAGTTATTATTCATGATAAATGTTTAGACTTTGCATGCTTCAATGTATGTTTTAATTATTGTTTATAATTAAATATCTTGCACTGCAATAAATCCTTTTAGAAAGGTAACAGTAAATTTTCTCGATTGGTAGTGAATCCAAGAACGATTCACGGAAAAGAGAGAAAGTGAGCAATTTAAAATGTACGTTTCTTATATCGACTTTTATGGTTGTTTTCGAATATCAAAATCGAATGGCAAACCAATTGGTGCTTGTGAATTCAAAATACACTGTAGTTTTGAAATCATGAAGCATTGAGCTTAAAACGCTCAGCTTTACTAATGGTTAACAACCTAATATCTTTGTCCATTTAATTCTCGAATGAGTCTAGTCCCTAGACATTCGAATAGATCGATGTTTAGAGAACTTTAGAAGCTTCTGGTAAGATCATCTAGTTGAAACAAAATATTCAACATAAATTAAATGGTAAGAACCTTGTTGGGGTGACATTGGACATGTCTAACAAAGTATAAAAGTCAACAATAAAAGAATTCAATTCTTAAGACTATAAGAAAGGGTACAAGAAATAGGAAAACGAGAAACAAATGAAAGGAATTTACGATTCCGTTTCTACCTATAAGTTTATGTTTAAAGAGAAGTGACCTAGCAATCAAACTTCCTTGGTATCATATACCGCTTGAGGTTCTTACTTCGGTAATAACTCAAACAATGGAAGCTAGGATACACTAATGACCTACAAGTGGGAAATGAAGCATGGCAATGCTACATTAGTTGTAGGGTCATCTAGTTTGTTTTAAGTCCTTTCAAAGGCTGGAACTTAATGGCTATTTTGTTCCAAAATCAGCATACCTAAATTTCTGCTTCAAACACAGAAAGACTCACATTCAAGAAAAACAAAAACAATGTTTGTTTGTTTATTTGAATGAAATGGCCAATTACAGGATGAGTCAATACGCTTGATTAAAACAAACAACTCTTTAAAGAACTTTACTAGGTTCAAATCAACCCCTTGATTTGAGTTCCACTAATCTTTGGCATTGTTGCTTAGACCATATCAACAAGTTAACATTCATAAGCTCTATTTTGATGGACTTTTGAAAGTTGATTGATTTCTAGATCATTTTAAGACAACTAGTCTTACTTGTTGTAAGTAACAAAAGATATGAACTATTGTTAGAACGCCTAGACAATAGAGTTCAAAGCTAAAGAAAGATTTTATGACTTTATTATTTCACATGGATTTGAGTGAATATAGGTTTATTTACTCAAATGTGATATAAGTTGAATCTGTTTGGCTAGTTCAAAGATTCAAAAGTATAAAATCCACTTGGCAAGAAATCATAAAGATCTAGGTTAGATCATGTTGATGATTACTTGAGACCAAATATGATCATCAATGATTGTGTGTTGTAATTTCACAATCTAGGTCCATAAGATATGGCATATCTTAGTTGGAATAATCGAAGTCAATTAGTACTTGATTCGATTAATGATGAATCATAAGGACTTTTCCTATAATTTCTAAAACAAAATGCTCAACTACCACCAAACTAAACCAAATTCGTCAAAGCTATTGAAAAGTAATTTCAGGATATCTTTTCAATTATATATATCTAAAGAGTTGCTAAACTCAGTGGGAGCTTAGTGTTTGTTATTCAACAAACTAAGGCCCAAGTCTAGATATATGTTTCATTGTGATTTATTCAAATGAGACACAAGGGTATTGTTTCTACCACGAATTTTTGAGAACATAATGTTTGTTTGCTCGAAATAATGTCCTTTTGGAGATTCGTTTCCAAAATGACAAGTGGGAGAAAATAGACCTCTAAAGTCTTCAAGGCGAACAACAAACATAAACGGACATTCCGGAGGCTTTTCAAAGTGCTTCAGAAAAACCGAACTTATTCTTTAAGGACTTTAGAAGTGGCTTTAAAGAATAGACATCTCTTAGAAGACTTTACAAGTGCTTCAAGGAGAACAGAATATTCAAAGGACTTTCAAGTGGCTATTGATATTCTATTGTTTGATGTTCTATACCCAAGTAGGCATAGAGTTCAAGTCACTGAAACTATGAGATTCTTCTATTAGATAGTGAAGAAACATGGAGTTCAGGTCACTGAAGCTATGCAATTCTTCTATTAGATAGTAAAGAAACCTACAACTTGCAGTCAAACTATTAATGACTTTGTGACCTGTAAGAAAGCTATGACGAAACCCAGATTCCCTAAAATGGTTAGAGGCCATATATAGACTATATGTTTAATTGGTTAAAGGCCATAAAACATACTCAATGTTTTGATGACAAAATTGAAATTTTGTTGATTTGCAAGAATAGTTTCACACCTATTGGTTGCAAGTTTGTTTTAAGGATAAAAACCATCAAACATGGAATTGTGTTCACACACAAAGCTAGATTAGTTGCTAAAGGTTAAAAGCAAATTCATGGCATGGATTGTGTTGAAACCTCATGCAAAATCGTAATGCTTAAGTCTATAATTCAAGCAATGATTGCATATTGGTACATATGGCAATTGGATGACAAAACGTATTCCTCAATCAAATGTTGGAATATAATATGTACATGGTATGTCATAGAATTTGTGGATCCAAATAAATGCTTGAAAAGGAAAGTTAGCTTATAAAATCTAAGTACAGATTTAAGCAAGCAATTGGGAATTGGAACTGTATTTTAAGTGAAGCTAATAAGCATTTTAGTTTCATAAAATATACATGATTCTTATAGATATATAAGAAGTTTAGTGGGAGTACTTAAAACTTAATTGGTCCTATGTGTATTACACACATATCTCTCTATTGTGAAATAACATTCAAATGCTAATGACTTAGATTTGAAATTATTCATCAATGATGGACCATGGCGAAACTTAGTACATACTGGGTATTAAGATCTATTTACAAAGATCTTATGATATTGTTTTGGATTAAGTAATGGCATTTACTAAATCAAACACGAAAGTCTCCATTGGAGATATTCGACCCATGTGAATAAATCTAAGTAAAGGATGTTTGAACTATGTATAAGCATTTACTAAGTTAAACATCAAAGAATCTAAGTAAGATTCTTAAACCTATATTATATGTCAAAGAATTTAGCTGGATTTAGTATCTACTGAAACTAGATGAGCTAAAGTTACATGAATAGAATTCAATTGGGAATTATTCTGCAAAAGAATTTATCATGTATGATATAATATGAGGATCGCCAAAAACGTATCGTATGACTTTAGCCATGACGAACATATACCAATCTCTATTGATCTAAGTGAAGATCAACTAGATTGAGATCAAGAACACTTATGGTACTTGAAAAGGTACATAGGAATAGTTCTTGATTCAAGGAAATAAAGATATGCTAAATATTGATGCAACACGCATAAACACTGGCAAAGGATCAAGCAAGGCCCTTTGGAGTTAACCATTGATAAGGACGAGCTATAGAGCATCGTGTTTTGAAAATGGCAACATGGGTTGGAGACCATGAGTTGTTGCGTGGGAAATTAAAATAATAATTTCTATGTTCTAAGATATAGTTGGAGAGTCTTCCACATATCTATGAACTGCTTGGATAGGTAAATCCAAACAAAGCATCACTAGCAACCTATACAGTTGAAGTAAAAGTAATTATTGCCTAATAAGCAATAAAACAGGGTTGTTTAAAGTTCTTCACTGAACTTGGGTAGATCACCTATCTGCTGGCTTGATGGTTCTTCATTGAAAAATGCGTAGAACCACTCTTGAAGCAAGAAAAACGTCTGCTAACTTGATGGTTCTTCATTGCAAAATGAGTGAAACCACCATCAAAGTAAGAAAGACTAGATCACATAATAAACAAACTCGAAAAGATCTTATCATCATATCTCGAAGAACATTCGATGAAAAGGATATTAAGATTGGCAAAGCATGATAACTAAACCTATGCAACAAGTGAGAAGCAACACTCACAATGTAGCACTGGAAATCAAGCATAGCTTTGAATTCCATGAGCTGTTTTAAAGATGGGTTTGAGGCCCATGGTTGTAAAACAATGGGGTTAAACATTTATCATATATGAAATGTATTTTCATATTCCATTTAATCTTGGTTTAGTATTAAATGATGAGTCCCTTCAATTTGACGATATATTCAAGATAGACTGTCAGGACCAGTCCTGTGACTAAGAAATGTCTATCAAGTGAACTTGAATGTCAAAGGTTGAAAATGGTCCCTAATCGGAGTTTTCTATAAAATTGGACGCATAGAAAACGTTAGACGATTAGAATGCAAGATGACTAGTAGTTCTGTTTCTTGAACTATGTGGACATGGCAATGTCATAATCATTTGCATAGATACTTACTTTGGGAAGACTAGTATCGGACAAGACCTATGAAACTTTACTGTAAGAGATGAAAATCTGTCATAAGTAAATTTCATTAAATTATTAGACACTAAATCCTCAATACCTGAGTGATTTGAGATTACTTGTTTGAGAACTGGTTGCTTTGACGTTGACCAACCGTCGCACCGTAAAAGGAGGCTATAAAGGCAACGCTCAGGTAATCACCTATCAAACGAAGTCTAATCTCAAGATCGCAAGATTGGGATTTTCCTCCCATAAATCGGGATGAGATGCTTAAAAGTTGTACAAGGCCACTCGGAGAGCTAGAAACTGTGAAATGCATGGCCGTGCTCGGATGAATCATAGGCTATGATTATCTGTTTATTTGATCAGTTGAACTCTGAAACCGAGGAACACCACTGGACATAATAAGGATGACAACTCTTACCTTATGTTCAAGAGCAAGCATCGAGCGACAAAGGAATTAGGAAATGCACACTTGTCCCTAAGGACAAGTGGGAGACTGAAGGAAATAATGCCCTTGGTCCAAGTATGCATTCTATGTTAAGTCTAATAAATGCGGTTCAGTATTAATTAACAAGTTAATAATTCAGTGAGATCAAGTGAGCTGAATGCCTAGCTAGAGGCCGCTTCAGTTCAAGTGGAATTAATGATATTAATCCACAGCTTACTCTTGACTGAACCCGTAGGGTCACACAAATAGTACGTAAACGGATCAAGTATTTATGGCATTAAATACTCTATCTATGGATATTCGGAATCGACGGATCTTGGTTTCAGTGGGAGCTGAGATCGTCACAGGCAAGAAATGAATACTCCGGAAACGATGATATTGCCGGAAACGGAAATATGGATCGTATCGGAAATATAAATATTATCCAAGTCATAGATGTTGCCGGAAACGGAAACATGGTACGTATCGGAAAATATTATCGGAAATGGAAATATTGCCAGAATCGGAAATATTGCCGGAAACGGAAATATTGTCAGAATCGGAAATATTATCGGAATCGGAAAATAATTCCGGAAACGGAAATATTAAATATTTGTTCGAAACGGAAATTAATTCCGGAATCGGAAATATTAAATATTGTTCGTATCGGAAATGAATTCCGGAATCGGAAATTTAATCGGAAGCGTATCGTACGAATAAGCATCGGACGAGGCCTGCCGGACGAGGGCCCAGCACGAAGCCAGGCCATCGCCCAGCAAGCCAAGCGCGCCACACGAACAGCCAAGGCCACGCCAGGCCCAGCGCAAGGCCAGGCCCAGCAGGCCGAGGCAACGCGCACAGCGCGCCCAGCGCGCGCAGGAGCTACGTGGGCTTGTAGCTCGCGTAGGCCTCGCTGCGTGGGCTGCTGCTCGCACGCACGCGCATGGGCGGTCCATCGTGGCTGCCGTGTGTGTGTGCGTGAGTGTTTGTGTTCGTGCACGTTTCCTAAAACGTGCAGAGTTCGGTTAATGATTAAATTCCTAATTCTATTTGATAAATTAATTAAATTAGAGTTCTTGTAGGATTCTAGGTTTAATTAATTTGTATCTGAATAGGATTCCAATTCCCTTTCCATAACCCTATAAATATGTGGCCTGGGTTCACAATTTATAACGAGTTTCAAAGTATTCAAAGTGAGTTTTGAGAGAAAAAAATTCAGCCACACATCTTGCTCAAAAGTGCCGAAAATTCTAGTACCTTAAGGGCGATTCTAGTTGGTCAATCTTAAAGCGGATCCGGACGTGCTGTGGACTATCTACGGAGGGACGACACTTGGAGTCCTAAAGACTTGTTCTTGTTCGGTTCGGGCGCAGCTAGGGAGGGCACGCAACAAAGAGTATGCATCTAAATTATGTTATATGATTATGTGTAAATAACATGTAATCCTGGGTTAATGGTTGTTTCCGCATGATTTATGTAATATCATATGTATCATAACCTAACAAATAGAACATAGTAAAACATTTTCATAAATGCAATAAAACATCATTTATAACTTGAAACTTTGATAGTTCCCATTATCTTTCTTAAAACCTTCTTTTTACTTGGTAACTGACAAGTTAGCCTTGTGGGACGTCTCCCACCTTGCGATAGTCCTCAAGGAGCACTCTCCCTTGTTGGACATACGCCCGTACCTAAGTAGTTTCTCTTTTAGCTTGCGGTAGCCCTCAAGGAGCACTCTCCCTTGTTGGGTGTCCCGCGGTACGGCGGTACGTGCACGACCTAGAAATAGTAACCCCACTAACTGCCAGAACCGGCTACACTTTTATTTATCATGTTTCGTATCTTATTCGTAACTCATATATAAACATCAGTCTTATAAAATCATTCATAAACATATTTGAATATCTTCATGCATAAAGCAAACTTTATAAATACATTTCATATCCCACAATCCAATAAAAACACATCATTATAAACATATTTCATAATCACATAAACACATTTTATAAGGGGATTGTGGGTGTTAGCAATAGATGTTACCTCAACCGTAGTTTGTACTTCCTGTTCAATGTACCGTATCTCCCGAGCTCAGCACTATTTATAGTTTATAATTTAAGATGAAAATTATTAATTAGTAGCTATTAAAAAAAATAATGCAATTTAGCTAGTACGTATGTAGTAATTGTTTTAAAACCATTTTATAATCATTGAAAATACACTAATGCGTAAACTACTAAAAATCCAAGCAAAGCAAACTTACTCATTTTATTTGGTGGTTAAAAGGAAGCAAAGGTTGACTTTTGGATATTAGGTACAGTATACTATATTACTCCAATTGGGGGAATTGGTTTCAAGACCAATTTGGTCTCGTGAAACAGAGAAGCACGAGACAAGGAGGAAGATGGGTTGCGTGTGAGGCGGCACAAGAGTGGTACTGTTTTGAGAGTAGGCGGTCGGAGGTTCATGGAGGCAGCTTCTGGGTGGTGGTAGACGGTGGTGGCTCGCTCTAATGAGGAGAGAGAGAGAGGGACTACGTGATTTCGGGTTTCGACTCGGCTACGGTTTGTTACAACTTGACTTGTACATAAAGGACAATGGTTTCACTTTGTCTTAGTTAACGAGAGGAGGTGCTTATGGTAGTAGTGGGTTGTATAGGCGGCGGTGCCGCGGTGGTGACAGTGGTGGTGATGCGCGAAAACAGGGGATAGTTACGGGAATTACATAGCTAATTTCTTGTGCTTATTTTTCTGTGAGTTGGTGCTTGGTTGGGTGAGTTTTATGGCCTGATTTCATGAGTATTTATAGGGAAGTTTGGGAGAGGAATCACGTAAGCCATGAGCTCATGCTAATGGTTTTGCAAAACCTCCAAATGAAAACCATGGAAGCTTTTGTGAGAGAAGTAACTAAACCGGGTGCTTTTGCACTTGATGAGTAAGCTCAAATGGGTGAGTAACCTGATTTTTGAGTGACATTTGGAAGGAAATTCGTGGCCTTATTGAACTGCTTCCACGACAGAGTTGGGGAAGAAGAAGAAGTGGACTTTGCCTCTTTTGTGAGTTGACTTAGGGGTAGTTTCGTAATTCTAACAAACTAGAGAAAATTTTCTGATTTTTTTTTTTTTTTTTTTTTTGAAAAGAAAGAGCGCAGATTTGGGTTGTTTCGTATACTACTTATATTAATTTTATAAAAAAAATAAAATAAAATAAAATAAAATAAAATAAAATTATATAAAAAAAATCAAGACATTTATTTTTAAAGAGTTAGTTTGTAAAATAATACGGAGTTGTAATAATAGGTTTTCCAGAGATCAAAATTGATTAGGACGTTTTTAGGCTAATAATAGTAATTAATATTAATAAAACGTGTTTTGAAACTGTGGGGTGTTACATTCTTACCCCCTTAGAAAAAGTTTCGTCCTCGAAACTTTGAAAATTAGACGCGTAAAATGATTGTTGAAAATCGAAAACATTCGGATAAAAATATGATATTTTATTTTAAGACCAAGATCTCACGATTTCATTTCAATTCCGACAATATCTAGCCTTCATTCCGCCATCTTCTTTTAGGCCTCCGCTTCTACTCGAGACCTAAATCGAAGAGTAAAGAATACAAAAGGGGCAAAATTTTATATTGATCCTTAATCGTCATTAAGGTCAATTACATTCCGCCATCGTCTTTCGTATCTCCACTTTATTTCATAAAATAGGATCGAGGAGCAAAGAACATAAAAAAGGGTAAACTTGTTAGCGTAGACTAGGCTCCCATTTTACTTTGTGAAATCCTGTTTGAAAATATTTTCTAGCAAAAATAGTAACATTTAATGAAAAATTATAATTCTGAAAATATATAAACATATATATAATGAAAATAAATGTTTATCTATCAATTGCAATACTCAAATAATTTGTAAAAGTCATTTATTATAACAATCTCGTAGTCTGAGCTCAAGAGAACCTCCATTGAAGACGGCGTCTATATATAACGATTAATTATTACAAATACAATCATGTCGGCATAAACATAATCCATAAAGCATGTCATAGAGACATAATTCTTTAATTGAAATTTCATACATAAGCATAACATTCATATAACTAATGATGGTAATACATCTTAGTTTGATACTTGATTAGCGCATATTACTTTCAAAATTTCCATCATTTAGTTTAGACTATTTTTTTCTAGATGTTCGATCACGCGTTTTCAAAAGATCACTCATTCTTTACTCCATACTAGCGAAGTCGTCATTGTCATTTGCGTCATCGTCTTTTTCTTGCATTAAAAACACTCTTCCATTCGAAGTTGCTCCACGTGGGGGATTACGGTTGAAATTTGTAGTGCCACCATTTCCTTTGTTTTCATCGTTTCTCCTATCACCTTGCTCTCGATGTATTTGAGGACAATCTCTGATTTGGTGATCTTTGCTACCACATTTGAAGCAATCTCGCGTACCAATTCGACATTCTTTCTCAGTATGGTTCCATCTTCCACACTTGGCGCATCCACGATTCTTGTTGAAGCTTTGGTTTCCGTTATTCCCTCCTTGATAGCTGACATTGACATTTTGTTTCTTATTGTTCGGTTGATTTTCTTCGAAGCTCCCTTTTCGTTTTCCATATGTTTCTTCTCGAAGCTTGATAATTCTTTCGACGTTAATTGCTCGATCGTACAACTCTTGGAAAGTGGAAATTCTAGAACTCGAAAGACGATCACGGATCTCAATGCTTAATCCTCCTTCAAATCGATTCATCCTTTGCCTATCAGTAGTCACCAAGTCAGGGGCAAATCGAGCAAGCTCATTGAATTTCACTGCATATTCTAGAACATTTTTCTTTCCTTGACTCAATTTGATAAATTCCGATTCCATTTGCATTTGCA
Source organism: Spinacia oleracea (assembly GCF_020520425.1). Taxonomy (NCBI): domain Eukaryota; kingdom Viridiplantae; phylum Streptophyta; class Magnoliopsida; order Caryophyllales; family Amaranthaceae; genus Spinacia; species Spinacia oleracea. The sequence goes on along the minus strand of NC_079491.1, from coordinate 25,071,416 downwards.
GAGAATAGGGATAAAATTGTTCCCGCATAGCTTCCGTCAGTTTTTCCCAACCAAAACCAGGCTCATTTTGGATTCCTTTAACACTTTTCCACCACAGGTTGGCTTGTCCTTTCAAGTAAAAGACAGCATAGTTGACCTTCCATTTCTCGGGGCATTGAGTTGCATCAAATAACTTCTCCATATCGCTAATCCATTCCTCAAATTCAGTAGGGTCTGGCTTGCCATCATAATGAGGGGGTTTATGAGAAGCGAACTTCTTGAACATGTTGGAGCATTCTTCTTGCTCTGACCTTGGCTTCTGACGATTTCCTTGCAGAAGTTCCGACATTATCAATCTCATTAAGTCCATTCGATTATCGCTTGTTTCTCCTGGAGTGTCCCCGAAAATGGGATCCTTGCGCAATTCTTCAATTCTTTCTTGCATTCCTTCCAGCGCTAATGCAGATTTGTGATTACCATTGCCATCGTTAACATCATTATCGTTTCTAGTGCCTTCAATAGGAATATTTCCGCTTGAAGTCATCGCCGATCTGATCGCAAGGATACAACGCTTCAGATAATCTTTTCTTCTTGAATTTAGACTAAGAAATTCTGCAAATCATAATAAGAAAACATTCCCGTTGCGTTCCCCGTTCCTATCACTCACACTCATTTCATTTTAACTTAGCATGATTTTAACGTATTCTTTTTAACTTATTTCTTGAAAATCTTCGCTTAAAACCTATGGAATTTTATTACGTGCAAAACCCGTAAGTTTTAGCACTTATGGTCCAGAACCTTGGCTCTGAATACCAAACTGTAACGCCCCGTCTTCCAAACACCATTAATTAGGTTAATTATCTTTAATTAGCAGCGGAAACCCTAATTTAGTCGGAGCGTCACTTGCCGTATCTCCCTCGTGGGAAATACAAGGCGACATAACCTTTTACATTTACTGACTACTGTTGAGTAACAGTAACTATACTTCACTTCGATTAATTCTTTAAAAAATTTCATTGAAATCTAAGTAAACCTTAATAAATATTTCTAACATGTTTAACGTTAATTTAAAAATCTAACTCAAATCGTGAAATCAAACTTAGAGTTTAATTAATATATCCCTTCATTACTAATGACATAGTTATCTTTATTAAACATCGATCGTGAATTTGATGGTTGCATCCTCACTCTAAGGCATCCCACGATCTTCTTCGTACCTAAAACAAAAGCAACATCGTGAGCCGAGGCCCAGTAACATACTACCCTAACAGCGTAAACTCATTTCAATTAATTTTATTTACTTTGCAATCAGGGAGAATAGAACATAGTAAAACATTTTCATAAATGCAATAAAACATCATTTATAACTTGAAACTTTGATAGTTCCCATTATCTTTCTTAAAACCTTCTTTTTACTTGGTAACTGACAAGTTAGCCTTGCGGGACGTCTCCCACCTTGCGATAGTCCTCAAGGAGCACTCTCCCTTGTTGGACATACGCCCGTACCTAAGTAGTTTCTCTTTTAGCTTGCGGTAACCCTCAAGGAGCACTCTCCCTTGTTGGGTGTCCCGCGGTACGGCGGTACGTGCACGACCTTGAAATAGTAACCCCACTAACTGCCAGAACCGGTTACACTTTTATTTATCATGTTTCGTATCTTATTCGTAACTCATATATAAACATCAGTCTTATAAAATCATTCATAAACATATTTGAATATCTTCATGCATAAAGCAAACTTTATAAATACATTTCATATCCCACAATCCAATAAAAACACATCATTATAAACATATTTCATAATCACATAAACACATTTTATAAGGGGATTGTGGGTGTTAGCAATAGATGTTACCTCAACCGTAGTTTGTACTTCCTGTTCAATGTACCGTATCTCCCGAGCTCAGCACTATTTATAGTTTATAATTTAAGATGAAAATTATTAATTAGTAGCTATTAAAAAAAATAATGCAATTTAGCTAGTACGTATGTAGTAATTGTTTTAAAACCATTTTATAATCATTGAAAATACACTAATGCGTAAACTACTAAAAATCCAAGCAAAGCAAACTTACTCATTTTATTTGGTGGTTAAAAGGAAGCAAAGGTTGACTTTTGGATATTAGGTACAGTATACTATATTACTCCAATTGGGGGAATTGGTTTCAAGACCAATTTGGTCTCGTGAAACAGAGAAGCACGAGACAAGGAGGAAGATGGGTTGCGTGTGAGGCGGCACAAGAGTGGTACTGTTTTGAGAGTAGGCGGTCGGAGGTTCATGGAGGCAGCTTCTGGGTGGTGGTAGACGGTGGTGGCTCGCTCTAATGAGGAGAGAGAGAGAGGGACTACGTGATTTCGGGTTTCGACTCGGCTACGGTTTGTTACAACTTGACTTGTACATAAAGGACAATGGTTTCACTTTGTCTTAGTTAACGAGAGGAGGTGCTTATGGTAGTAGTGGGTTGTATAGGCGGCGGTGCCGCGGTGGTGACAGTGGTGGTGATGCGCGAAAACAGGGGATAGTTACGGGAATTACATAGCTAATTTCTTGTGCTTATTTTTCTGTGAGTTGGTGCTTGGTTGGGTGAGTTTTATGGCCTGATTTCATGAGTATTTATAGGGAAGTTTGGGAGAGGAATCACGTAAGCCATGAGCTCATGCTAATGGTTTTGCAAAACCTCCAAATGAAAACCATGGAAGCTTTTGTGAGAGAAGTAACTAAACCGGGTGCTTTTGCACTTGATGAGTAAGCTCAAATGGGTGAGTAACCTGATTTTTGAGTGACATTTGGAAGGAAATTCGTGGCCTTATTGAACTGCTTCCACGACAGAGTTGGGGAAGAAGAAGAAGTGGACTTTGCCTCTTTTGTGAGTTGACTTAGGGGTAGTTTCGTAATTCTAACAAACTAGAGAAAATTTTCTGATTTTTTTTTTTTTTTTTTTTGAAAAGAAAGAGCGCAGATTTGGGTTGTTTCGTATACTACTTATATTAATTTTATAAAAAAAATAAAATAAAATAAAATAAAATAAAATAAAATAAAATAAAATAAATCAAGACATTTATTTTTAAAGAGTTAGTTTGTAAAATAATACGGAGTTGTAATAATAGGTTTTCCAGAGATCAAAATTGATTAGGACGTTTTTAGGCTAATAATAGTAATTAATATTAATAAAACGTGTTTTGAAACTGTGGGGTGTTACATTCTTACCCCCTTAGAAAAAGTTTCGTCCTCGAAACTTTGAAAATTAGACGCGTAAAATGATTGTTGAAAATCGAAAACATTCGGATAAAAATATGATATTTTATTTTAAGACCAAGATCTCACGATTTCATTTCAATTCCGACAATATCTAGCCTTCATTCCGCCATCTTCTTTTAGGACTCCGCTTCTACTCGAGACCTAAATCGAAGAGTAAAGAATACAAAAGGGGCAAAATTTTATATTGATCCTTAATCGTCATTAAGGTCAATTACATTCCGCCATCGTCTTTCGTATCTCCACTTTATTTCATAAAATAGGATCGAGGAGCAAAGAACATAAAAAAGGGCAAACTTGTTAGCGTAGACTAGGCTCCCATTTTACTTTGTGAAATCCTGTTTGAAAATATTTTCTAGCAAAAATAGTAACATTTAATGAAAAATTATAATTCTGAAAATATATAAACATATATATAATGAAAATAAATGTTTATCTATCAATTGCAATACTCAAATAATTTGTAAAAGTCATTTATTATAACAATCTCGTAGTCTGAGCTCAAGAGAACCTCCATTGAAGACGGCGTCTATATATAACGATTAATTATTACAAATACAATCATGTCGGCATAAACATAATCCATAAAGCATGTCATAGAGACATAATTCTTTAATTGAAATTTCATACATAAGCATAACATTCATATAACTAATGATGGTAATACATCTTAGTTTGATACTTGATTAGCGCATATTACTTTCAAAATTTCCATCATTTAGTTTAGACTATTTTTTTCTAGATGTTCGATCACGCGTTTTCAAAAGATCATTCATTCTTTACTCCATACTAGCGAAGTCGTCATTGTCATTTGCGTCATCGTCTTTTCCTTGCATTAAAAACACTCTTCCATTCGAAGTTGCTCCACGTGGGGGATTACGGTTGAAATTTGTAGTGCCACCATTTCCTTTGTTTTCATCGTTTCTCCTATCACCTTGCTCTCGATGTATTTGAGGACAATCTTTGATTTGGTGATCTTTGCTACCACATTTGAAGCAATCTCGCGTACCAATTCGACATTCTTTCTCAGTATGGTTCCATCTTCCACACTTGGCGCATCCATGATTCTTGTTGAAGCTTTGGTTTCCGTTATTCCCTCCTTGATAGCTGACATTGACATTTTGTTTCTTATTGTTCGGTTGATTTTCTTCGAAGCCCCCTTTTCGTTTTCCATATGTTTCTTCTCGAAGCTTGATAATTCTTTCGACGTTAATTACTCGATCGTACAACTCTTGGAAAGTGGAAATTCTAGAACTCGAAAGACGATCACGGATCTCAATGCTTAATCCTCCTTCAAATCGATTCATCCTTTGCCTATCAGTAGTCACCAGGTCAGGGGCAAATCGAGCAAGCTCATTGAATTTCACTACATATTCTAGAACATTTTTCTTTCCTTGACTCAATTTGATAAATTCCGATTCCATTTGCATTTGCAGAGAATAGGGATAAAATTGTTCCCGCATAGCTTCCGTCAGTTTTTCCCAACCAAAACCAGGCTCATTTTGGATTCCTTTAACACTTTTCCACCACAGGTTGGCTTGTCCTTTCAAGTAAAAGACAACATAGTTGACCTTCCATTTCTCGGGGCATTGAGTTGCATCAAATAACTTCTCCATATCGCTAATCCATTCCTCAAATTCAGTAAGGTCTGGCTTGCCATCATAAGTAGGGGGTTTATGAGAAGCGAACTTCTTGAACATGTTGGAGCATTCTTCTTGCTCTGACCTTGGCTTCTGACGATTTCCTTGCAGAAGTTCCGACATTATCAATCTCATTAAGTCCATTCGATTATCGCTTTTTTCTCCTGGAGTGTCCCCGAAAATGGGATCCTTGCGCAATTCTTCAATTCTTTCTTGCATTCCTTCCAGCGCTAATGCAGATTTTTGATTACCATTGCCATCGTTAACATCATTATCGTTTCTAGTGCCTTCAATAGGAATATTTCCGCTTGAAGTCATCGCCGATCTGATCGCAAGGATACAACGCTTCAGATAATCTTTTCTTCTTGAATTTAGACTAAGAAATTCTGCAAATCATAATAAGAAAACATTCCCGTTGCGTTCCCCGTTCCTATCACTCACACTCATTTCATTTTAACTTAGCATGATTTTAACGTATTCTTTTTAACTTATTTCTTGAAACTCTTCGCTTAAAACCTATGGAATTTTATTACGTGCAAAACCCGTAAGTTTTAGCACTTATGGTCCAGAACCTTGGCTCTGAATACCAAACTGTAACGCCCCGTCTTCCAAACACCATTAATTAGGTTAATTATCTTTAATTAGCAGCGGAAACCCTAATTTAGTCGGAGCGTCACTTGCCGTATCTCCCTCGTGGGAAATACAAGGCGACATAACCTTTTACATTTACTGACTACTGTTGAGTAACAGTAACTATACTTCACTTCGATTAATTCTTTAAAAAATTTCATTGAAATCTAAGTAAACCTTAATAAATATTTCTAACATGTTTAACGTTAATTTAAAAATCTAACTCAAATCGTGAAATCAAACTTAGAGTTTAATTAATATATCCCTTCATTACTAATGACATAGTTATCTTTATTAAACATCGATCGTGAATTTGATGGTTGCATCCTCACTCTAAGGCATCCCACGATCTTCTTCGTACCTAAAACAAAAGCAACATCATGAGCCGAGGCCTAGTAACATACTACCCTAACAGCGTAAACTCATTTCAATTCATTTTATTTACTTTGCAATCAGGGAGAATAGAACATAGTAAAACATTTTAATAAATGCAATAAAACATCATTTATAACTTGAAACTTTGATAGTTCCCATTATCTTTCTTAAAACCTTCTTTTTACTTGGTAACTGACAAGTTAGCCTTGCGGGACGTCTCCCAACTTGCGATAGTCCTCAAGGAGCACTCTCCCTTGTTGGACATACGCCTGTACCTAAGTAGTTTCTCTTTTAGCTTGCGGTAACCCTCAAGGAGCACTCTCCCTTGTTGGGTGTCCCGCGGTACGGCGGTACGTGCACGACCTAGAAATAGTAACCCCACTAACTGCCAGAACCGGTTACACTTTTATTTATCATGTTTCGTATCTTATTCGTAACTCATATATAAACATCAGTCTTATAAAATCATTCATAAACATATTTGAATATCTTCATGCATAAAGCAAACTTTATAAATACATTTCATATCCCACAATCCAATAAAAACACATCATTATAAACATATTTCATAATCACATAAACACATTTTATAAGGGGATTGTGGGTGTTAGCAATAGATGTTACCTCAACCGTAGTTTGTACTTCCTGTTCAATGTACCGTATCTCCCGAGCTCAGCACTATTTATAGTTTATAATTTAAGATGAAAATTATTAATTAGTAGCTATTAAAAAAAACTAATGCAATTTAGCTAGTACGTATGTAGTAATTGTTTTAAAACCATTTTATAATCATTGAAAATACACTAATGCGTAAACTACTAAAAATCCAAGCAAAGCAAACTTACTCATTTTATTTGGTGGTTAAAAGGAAGCAAAGGTTGACTTTTGGATATTAGGTACAGTATACTATATTACTCCAATTGGGGGAATTGGTTTCAAGACCAATTTGGTCTCGTGAAACAGAGAAGCACGAGACAAGGAGGAAGATGGGTTGCGTGTGAGGCGGCACAAGAGTGGTACTGTTTTGAGAGTAGGCGGTCGGAGGTTCATGGAGGCAGCTTCTGGGTGGTGGTAGACGGTGGTGGCTCGCTCTAATGAGGAGAGAGAGAGAGGGACTACGTGATTTCGGGTTTCGACTCGGCTACGGTTTGTTACAACTTGACTTGTACATAAAGGACAATGGTTTCACTTTGTCTTAGTTAACGAGAGGAGGTGCTTATGGTAGTAGTGGGTTGTATAGGCGGCGGTGCCGCGGTGGTGACAGTGGTGGTGATGCGCGAAAACAGGGGATAGTTACGGGAATTACATAGCTAATTTCTTGTGCTTATTTTTCTGTGAGTTGGTGCTTGGTTGGGTGAGTTTTATGGCCTGATTTCATGAGTATTTATAGGGAAGTTTGGGAGAGGAATCACGTAAGCCATGAGCCCCATGCTAATGGTTTTGCAAAACCTCCAAATGAAAACCATGGAAGCTTTTGTGAGAGAAGTAACTAAACCGGGTGCTTTTGCACTTGATGAGTAAGCTCAAATGGGTGAGTAACCTGATTTTTGAGTGACATTTGGAAGGAAATTCGTGGCCTTATTGAACTGCTTCCACGACAGAGTTGGGGAAGAAGAAGAAGTGGACTTTGCCTCTTTTGTGAGTTGACTTAGGGGTAGTTTCGTAATTCTAACAAACTAGAGAAAATTTTCTGATTTTTTTTTTTTTTTTTTTTTTTGAAAAGAAAGAGCGCAGATTTGGGTTGTTTCGTATACTACTTATATTAATTTTATAAAAAAAATAAAATAAAATAAAATAAAATAAAATAAAATTATATAAAAAAAATCAAGACATTTATTTTTAAAGAGTTAGTTTGTAAAATAATACGGAGTTGTAATAATAGGTTTTCCAGAGATCAAAATTGATTAGGACGTTTTTAGGCTAATAATAGTAATTAATATTAATAAAACGTGTTTTGAAACTGTGGGGTGTTACATTCTTACCCCCTTAGAAAAAGTTTCGTCCTCGAAACTTTGAAAATTAGACGCGTAAAATGATTGTTGAAAATCGAAAACATTCGGATAAAAATATGATATTTTATTTTAAGACCAAGATCTCACGATTTCATTTCAATTCCGACAATATCTAGCCTTCATTCCGCCATCTTCTTTTAGGACTCCGCTTCTACTCGAGACCTAAATCGAAGAGTAAAGAATACAAAAGGGGCAAAATTTTATATTGATCCTTAATCGTCATTAAGGTCAATTACATTCCGCCATCGTCTTTCGTATCTCCACTTTATTTCATAAAATAGGATCGAGGAGCAAAGAACATAAAAAAGGGCAAACTTGTTAGCGTAGACTAGGCTCCCATTTTACTTTGTGAAATCCTGTTTGAAAATATTTTCTAGCAAAAATAGTAACATTTAATGAAAAATTATAATTCTGAAAATATATAAACATATATATAATGAAAATAAATGTTTATCTATCAATTGCAATACTCAAATAATTTGTAAAAGTCATTTATTATAACAATCTCGTAGTCTGAGCTCAAGAGAACCTCCATTGAAGACGGCGTCTATATATAACGATTAATTATTACAAATACAATCATGTCGGCATAAACATAATCCATAAAGCATGTCATAGAGACATAATTCTTTAATTGAAATTTCATACATAAGCATAACATTCATATAACTAATGATGGTAATACATCTTAGTTTGATACTTGATTAGCGCATATTACTTTCAAAATTTCCATCATTTAGTTTAGACTATTTTTTTCTAGATGTTCGATCACGCGTTTTCAAAAGATCACTCATTCTTTACTCCATACTAGCGAAGTCGTCATTGTCATTTGCGTCATCGTCTTTTCCTTGCATTAAAAACACTCTTCCATTCGAAGTTGCTCCACGTGGGGGATTACGGTTGAAATTTGTAGTGCCACCATTTCCTTTGTTTTCATCGTTTCTCCTATCACCTTGCTCTCGATGTATTTGAGGACAATCTCTGATTTGGTGATCTTTGCTACCACATTTGAAGCAATCTCGCGTACCAATTCGACATTCTTTCTCAGTATGGTTCCATCTTCCACACTTGGCGCATCCACGATTCGTTGAAGCTTTGGTTTCCGTTATTCCCTCCTTGATAGCTGACATTGACATTTTGTTTCTTATTGTTCGGTTGATTTTCTTCGAAGCTCCCTTTTCGTTTTCCATATGTTTCTTCTCGAAGCTTGATAATTCTTTCGACGTTAATTGCTCGATCGTACAACTCTTGGAAAGTGGAAATTCTAGAACTCGAAAGACGATCACGGATCTCAATGCTTAATCCTCCTTCAAATCGATTCATCCTTTGCCTATCAGTAGTCACCAAGTCAGGGGCAAATCGAGCAAGCTCATTGAATTTCACTGCATATTCTAGAACATTTTTCTTTCCTTGACTCAATTTGATAAATTCCGATTCCATTTGCATTTGCAGAGAATAGGGATAAAATTGTTCCCGCATAGCTTCCGTCAGTTTTTCCCAACCAAAACCAGGCTCATTTTGGATTCCTTTAACACTTTTCCACCACAGGTTGGCTTGTCCTTTCAAGTAAAAGACAGCATAGTTGACCTTCCATTTCTCGGGGCATTGAGTTGCATCAAATAACTTCTCCATATCGCTAATCCATTCCTCAAATTCAGTAGGGTCTGGCTTGGCATCATAAGTAGGGGGTTTATGAGAAGCAAACTTCTTGAACATGTTGGAGCATTCTTCTTGCTCTGACCTTGGCTTCTGACGATTTCCTTGCAGAAGTTCCGACATTATCAATCTCATTAAGTCCATTCGATTATCGCTTTTTTCTCCTGGAGTGTCCCCGAAAATGGGATCCTTGCGCAATTCTTCAATTCTTTCTTGCATTCCTTCCAGCGCTAATGCAGATTTGTGATTACCATTGCCATCGTTAACATCATTATCGTTTCTAGTGCCTTCAATAGGAATATTTCCGCTTGAAGTCATCGCCGATCTGATCGCAAGGATACAACGCTTCAGATAATCTTTTCTTCTTGAATTTAGACTAAGAAATTCTGCAAATCATAATAAGAAAACATTCCCGTTGCGTTCCCCGTTCCTATCACTCACACTCATTTCATTTTAACTTAGCATGATTTTAACGTATTCTTTTTAACTTATTTCTTGAAACTCTTCGCTTAAAACCTATGGAATTTTATTACGTGCAAAACCCGTAAGTTTTAGCACTTATGGTCCAGAACCTTGGCTCTGAATACCAAACTGTAACGCCCCGTCTTCCAAACACCATTAATTAGGTTAATTATCTTTAATTAGCAGCGGAAACCCTAATTTAGTCGGAGCGTCACTTGCCGTATCTCCCTCGTGGGAAATACAAGGCGACATAACCTTTTACATTTACTGACTACTGTTGAGTAACAGTAACTATACTTCACTTCGATTAATTCTTTAAAAAATTTCATTGAAATCTAAGTAAACCTTAATAAATATTTCTAACATGTTTAACGTTAATTTAAAAATCTAACTCAAATCGTGAAATCAAACTTAGAGTTTAATTAATATATCCCTTCATTACTAATGACATAGTTATCTTTATTAAACATCGATCGTGAATTTGATGGTTGCATCCTCACTCTAAGGCATCCCACGATCTTCTTCGTACCTAAAACAAAAGCAACATCGTGAGCCGAGGCCCAGTAACATACTACCCTAACAGCGTAAACTCATTTCAATTAATTTTATTTACTTTGCAATCAGGGAGAATAGAACATAGTAAAACATTTTCATAAATGCAATAAAACATCATTTATAACTTGAAACTTTGATAGTTCCCATTATCTTTCTTAAAACCTTCTTTTTACTTGGTAACTGACAAGTTAGCCTTGCGGGACGTCTCCCACCTTGCGATAGTCCTCAAGGAGCACTCTCCCTTGTTGGACATACGCCCGTACCTAAGTAGTTTCTCTTTTAGCTTGCGGTAACCCTCAAGGAGCACTCTCCCTTGTTGGGTGTCCCGCGGTACGGCGGTACGTGCACGACCTAGAAATAGTAACCCCACTAACTGCCAGAACCGGTTACACTTTTATTTATCATGTTTCGTATCTTATTCGTAACTCATATATAAACATCAGTCTTATAAAATCATTCATAAACATATTTGAATATCTTCATGCATAAAGCAAACTTTATAAATACATTTCATATCCCACAATCCAATAAAAACACATCATTATAAACATATTTCATAATCACATAAACACATTTTATAAGGGGATTGTGGGTGTTAGCAATAGATGTTACCTCAACCGTAGTTTGTACTTCCTGTTCAATGTACCGTATCTCCCGAGCTCAGCACTATTTATAGTTTATAATTTAAGATGAAAATTATTAATTAGTAGCTATTAAAAAAAATAATGCAATTTAGCTAGTACGTATGTAGTAATTGTTTTAAAACCATTTTATAATCATTGAAAATACACTAATGCGTAAACTACTAAATATCCAAGCAAAGCAAACTTACTCATTTTATTTGGTGGTTAAAAGGAAGCAAAGGTTGACTTTTGGATATTAGGTACAGTATACTATATTACTCCAATTGGGGGAATTGGTTTCAAGACCAATTTGGTCTCGTGAAACAGAGAAGCACGAGACAAGGAGGAAGATGGGTTGCGTGTGAGGCGGCACAAGAGTGGTACTGTTTTGAGAGTAGGCGGTCGGAGGTTCATGGAGGCAGCTTCTGGGTGGTGGTAGACGGTGGTGGCTCGCTCTAATGAGGAGAGAGAGAGAGGGACTACGTGATTTCGGGTTTCGACTCGGCTACGGTTTGTTACAACTTGACTTGTACATAAAGGACAATGGTTTCACTTTGTCTTAGTTAACGAGAGGAGGTGCTTATGGTAGTAGTGGGTTGTATAGGCGGCGGTGCCGCGGTGGTGACAGTGGTGGTGATGCGCGAAAACAGGGGATAGTTACGGGAATTACATAGCTAATTTCTTGTGCTTATTTTTCTGTGAGTTGGTGCTTGGTTGGGTGAGTTTTATGGCCTGATTTCATGAGTATTTATAGGGAAGTTTGGGAGAGGAATCACGTAAGCCATGAGCTCATGCTAATGGTTTTGCAAAACCTCCAAATGAAAACCATGGAAGCTTTTGTGAGAGAAGTAACTAAACCGGGTGCTTTTGCACTTGATGAGTAAGCTCAAATGGGTGAGTAACCTGATTTTTGAGTGACATTTGGAAGGAAATTCGTGGCCTTATTGAACTGCTTCCACGACAGAGTTGGGGAAGAAGAAGAAGTGGACTTTGCCTCTTTTGTGAGTTGACTTAGGGGTAGTTTCGTAATTCTAACAAACTAGAGAAAATTTTCTGATTTTTTTTTTTTTTTTTTATTTGAAAAGAAAGAGCGCAGATTTGGGTTGTTTCGTATACTACTTATATTAATTTTATAAAAAAAATAAAATAAAATAAAATAAAATAAAATTATATAAAAAAAATCAAGACATTTATTTTTAAAGAGTTAGTTTGTAAAATAATACGGAGTTGTAATAATAGGTTTTCCAGAGATCAAAATTGATTAGGACGTTTTTAGGCTAATAATAGTAATTAATATTAATAAAACGTGTTTTGAAATTGTGAGGTGTTACACTTATTTTCGAATCATATTAGGAATAGGATTCTCTCATAATCTCTATCTCATTTAGGATTTATGTTGGAGTGCAACACCTAATTCTGACAGGTTTCTATCTTTTATGACTTGCCACTTTTAACAACTACCCATTACGACAGTTACTTTTTTAGCAGGTTTCCATAAATAACAGGTTTCTATAAATAGCAGGTTTCGGGTGAAATGAAAAGGGAAATTGAGATTCGTTATTTTATAGGAGATGTGTTGTCAAGTGGAGATTTATGTTTTCATCATCGAACCTTCCCTTTCGGGAATGGGGACAAAAGTAGGTGTCTACAGTTAGCCCCCACTTTGATTGAGTCTTGGAGTAAGACGATGGTCAAAGTATTAGACGGAGTGCGCCGCACAAGCCATGGTGACCTGTTTTGGCGAGGGTCTCACGAGCCCCCGAGTGATAACATTTGACTTAAGGGTCATCACTTGAAGTGTCGACATATCCCTCACGTGTCATTGGGATTTGTCAACGGATAATATAGAAACTTCCTCACTTTGTCATTGGAAGGATCTAAAGGTGCGTAGAAATTCCCTCACTTTGTCATTGGGAGTAGCTACAGATGTTTTCGAAATCAAAGCTATAAAGTGTAATTGGGCCTGGCCAAGCCCAATCACGAGGTAAAAATGTTTTTAAAGATTCTCATTTTCAGGGTTAGCTAAACGAGAAAACCCCCTTGTTTTAAATGGAAGGAAAATCCAGCACATCGCTCTTTTTTTGGAAAAAACGGAAAACCAATCTTTGGAAAAAAGGGAAAGCTACTCACATCGTTCTTTTTTGGAAAAACGGAAAACCAGAAAAATTTATCGCTGCAGCGACTAAGGACCTGCGTGGTTAGTGACACAGACCCCGCCGGCTAAAGATGGCGAGCCTGTCCGCTAAGGGTGGACACCCCGTCCGATAGAAGTGGACGAATCTATTTTTGAAATTTTGAAAATAAGGACCTACGCGGTTTGTGACGTAGACCCCGCCAGCTAAAGATGTCGAGCCTGTCCGCTAAGGGTGGACACCCCGTCCGATAGAAGTGGACGAATCTATTTTGAAATTTGTTTTGTGTTCATTTTTTTTTGAAAATAAGGACCTACGTGGTTTGCGCCGTAGACCCCGCCGGCTGAAGATGGCGAGCCTGTTTCATTTTGTTTTTTGAAGATTCTATTTTTCGAAAACTGAGGATCTGCACGGCTAGTGACGCAGACCCAGCCCGCTGAAGGTGGGCGAGCCCTGTCCGCTAAGGGTGGACATCCCTGAATTCGTTTTTTTTCTTGATTTGGAACTTGCGTGGTTCGCGGCGCGATCTTGCCTGATTGAGGTGGGCAAGTCTCTATTTTTCGTTCATCGTGATTTCTTTTGAGATTTCCTTTTTATCCATTCTCGGATTTAGTTGTAACCTGAACGTGGGTCGATAACGGGTTTAGACGGACCTTTGCCTTGTGACCGTCTGCTTTCGTGGTTTTGAGCTAGTCTTTACGGCTCGATTTTTGCCACTACTTGGTCTTTGATCAGAGGACCACGTACAAGTGTCAATGACGACCCTTTTCTGAGGTCGAACCTGTTCTTTTGAGATCATCCAAACATGGGACAGCGTATAGCGTAGTCCGGGAATGTGATTTCGATTGCGCATTTTTTGTTGGAGTATACTTTTCGCGAGCCCCCAAGCACTTGGGCTTTGTTGGTCATTTTCGCATACTTCATAACGTCTTTTAATCATGTTTGGGGTCGAGCTCGTATGTGCGAGCGACCTTTCATAGTGGTGTGTTATTTTGGCGAAGTCATGGGGTGCGACTTCAGTCTTCGGGCGACAAGGTTTAATATCATCCGGTTTAGCTTGGCCCGGATTAATCTTTTGTCAGACAAACATTTTTTATTTGAGAAACCAACGACTTAACAACATTTTTTGGTGTTTCGAAGAATGACCTTGATATTTCACATTTGTTTTGAAAAGTGTACATATATGTTCCTGGAGACAAGTCTAAGTTTCGACCAAGTTTTACCATTCATTTTTGCTATTTGGGAGCTTAAAGGTGCTTTTGGGCTTGATCTTAATTGCACATAGGGCCTCGTGTCTAGCAACACGGTTTTAAGTCTTTTCCTGTTCCGCCTTTTGTGAAATCTGGGCCTTGGGCTGCATTTTCGGCGCCCAAGGCTGGGCGTTAATTATTTCGGCGCCCAACTTCAGGCGCTGAAAGTCCTTTCCTGGCGAATTTTGACTTTCGGATTTCTTAACGCATTTCCGAATGGGATCAGGATGTCGATTGATGCGTTCAGCTATATATAGGGGCTAGATACGTCCCTATTTTCTATCACTCTCAATTTCCTTCTTTCTTTGCTGTGTTTTAGTTACTCCTTGCTTTCGTCATGTCGATTCCTACTTTCTCACTCCAACGGGTTGTTAGGCGTTGGCTACGGGCCCTTAATCCTACAGAAAAGGCTTTGTTGAAAGAATACTACTTAGAGGCACTTTTAGGCTTACAACAAATTAACATTGACTATAATTTTCTGCACGCAGCCCTAAGCTTTTGGGATTCCGATCATCATGTTTTTGTCTTTCGGGGCAACGAAATATGTCCTTTGCCAGATGAATTTGCTGCGATCCTTGGTTATCTTACTAATGCTACCCCTGCCACTCCTGGCACTATTGAAGAGAGTAAAACAACCATAGGGGCTTTCCTAGGACTAGATGCTAACATGCTTGCTGAAGTTGTTGTAGGTGATGAGGTTAATTTGGCAAAACTTGTAAAACACCACTTTAGGCCTAGTAAGAATATGACCGAACAGAAATTGAATATTCGAGCCCTTGTATTTTGCTTGTTAAATCATTATTTGCTGTCGAATAACAATGGTGAGTTCGGTGACATAAGGTTGATCCCCTTGATTAGCCAAATGGAAAGCTGCTATTCTATTATGCCATTGGTTGTTGCCGAGACTTTGCTGAGTGCGGATGAGCTGAAGAAGGATGTCAAATCTGAATATTTTAAGGGAAGCCCCCTATTACTGCAGGTAATCGATTTTTTTTCTTTGCGCACGTATACGTTTTTTTTCATATATATTTTTATTCGTCCTGCCTTGGGGCTGAGTTTCAGCGCCCAGGGCTGGGCGCTAGAATTATCGGCGCCTGGTCCTGGGCGTTGAAACTGCGCCCCAGGAACCGTTTTCTTTTTATTATCATTTTTTTGATCGTACCCGTTTTTTGCAGATTTGGCTCGTGGAACGGCTTAGGCTTTTGTAAACTCCTGCCGATCCTAAACATTATCGCCCTATAGCCTTGGGTAACCGAAAATATTTGCACCGAGGCCAGGACGAGGCCGAGTGGGCCTCCTTTTTTACTCATGGTATCTGTTCTATTAAGTGGGTGGTACCGTGGTGGGGTTTGACTACTATGACGGGGGGTTCTGATGTATCGGTTCACGTTTCCTTGTTGGGGCTATCTCGGCCCACTTATATTTTCCCTTACCGAGTCATGCGTCAATACGGTTTAAGGCAGACTATCCCCTTTTCTGATACGGTACCACCTAAAGCAGCGGCCTTTTCACAAGCACGGGTTCAAGCGTGGGCTAAGTATTATGATGGTCTCCCGCGTTGGGCCGTAGCTACAAATGGCTTTGTGGGTCTTTCTGAAAACTACAAGTTGTGGATGAGCTCCGATGATAAAGATGTGAGGACCGAGGCTCGAAATGGGGAGCCGGCTGAGCTTTTGATACCTCGTATTCGTGTTAAGTATGAGGGTCCTGATTCTGCCAAACCTCG
Source organism: Spinacia oleracea (assembly GCF_020520425.1). Classification (NCBI taxonomy): domain Eukaryota; kingdom Viridiplantae; phylum Streptophyta; class Magnoliopsida; order Caryophyllales; family Amaranthaceae; genus Spinacia; species Spinacia oleracea. The sequence goes on along the minus strand of NC_079491.1, from coordinate 25,055,120 downwards.
TACCAATGGTATTAAGACTGTGAAAGCTCTTCCTGATCGAAAGCGAAAGGAAGTTCCTCCCCGTTCCAATTTCAGGCCTAAAAAGATGCCTAACATGAAGGGGCCTGCTGTTGTAAAAAGAAATGCAAGCTCTCGCGGAGGTCGTCGCCGGAACAATGTATGGGTTAGGAAGGCTCAGCCGCCTGTAGAAACAGTGACTAGTCTAGTTGATGGTAATAATCCTTCTCCCACCATTGTCTGTGCCCTTGAGGCTGAGCGGGCTATAACTGAGAATGTTTCTGAAGTCTTGGCATCTTTGGAAGTTAGTGTCCAGGAGCCGGTTCTTATGGAGATTGATATAGGGGCAGCGCAGAAGACTGTGGGGGTGGATCCTGCGAACATTGCCCTCTACAAGACTTTATTTGATGATCCGGAAGAACTAGAGTAGTGTAGTTCTTGCTAGGGTGTAGGTGCCCTTTATTTATTTCAGTTGTGTTTGTTTTTCATTCCTCAGCACTTTGTTTTCTTTCTTATTTTTTTTAATAAAGGCGTATTTTATTTTTTCATTTTCATTTTTTGTTTCTCCTCTTTTTCTTTTTTCTTTTTTCATTTTTATATGTCTAACACTTTTTGCACAATTTATATATGTTTTTTGATTGGACCGGATCTTTGGTAAGGATTGCCTACGTATCTTGTCAGAATCAGGTCGCGCGTAGTTCTAGCTAGAATAAGTTCTAGGATGCCGGATTTTAATAGATATGCCCTGAGGTGGTAGCATATTACTTAATCGGTCAAATGAGTGAAGTATTATCATTATTTTCGTCTCGTCTACCGTTTTTGCCGTAAGTATTATGTAAAAATGAAATTCGACTATTTTTGTATGGCTATATTTTTTGATAAGCCTGTTTGGATACGTGCTGTACCCCCCAAGTGTTCGTTATTGTTCCGTTATGTGCGGATAAAATGACGAGCACTTCTAAAAATTAGGCAGGCAGAGAGTTTCAACGCCCAGGCTGGGGCGTCAAAGATTTCGGCGCCCAGCCCTGGGCGCTGAAAATGAGTTGGGCGGTCGTTTTTGGCGCTTTGCTTCACGTGTTCTTACATTTCCTTTTTTTTTCTCTTTTTTTTCGTTTTAGTGCTTTGATTTTTGCTCATATTTAAAATAAATTTTGAGGCTATTTCGGAGGCTTTTTTGACCGTTAGCGTGAGATGTATTTTTGTCCGGATTAATTTTTTCTATCCGTGACACGAAACGGCTTTGAAAATGGAGTTAGGGTGTGGAAGATATGAAGATCTTTGTGTAGGCTTTTGGGTGGGTTGAGGTGCGTGTCGCTTTTGAAGGATATGATGGGGTTACATTTTATTAGTTCCCTTTTTAAGCAACATTTTTTATTTTCTTTGATTTCTTTGGGTTGCATGGATTGACTTTGATGATGACACTGGTTGACTTTTTAGGTTTTGGGGATATGAAGGGGATGGTACGGTTTATTTTGTGGGTTTCCGGAATTAGTACCCATGGCACTTATTTCAAGACCGAGTGGGCCTCGTTTGTTGGGCCTAGAGTGGGCCGCCTCTTTATTTTTGTATTTTGCAAGTACATTTGGTGCTTACTTAGTGTTAGAATAAAATTTTAGGAGAAATATTACACCTTTATTAATTTGGAAAGTAAGGAAAACATACTGAAATAAACTTGACCTATATTCTAAGGGGTCTTAGGACCATCTAAAGTCTTTATTATTTTCCTACCAATATAAAGAACTACTAGGCGCTTTTTATTAAGGTGCTCTATGTGGCTCAAGCCTTGGATTTAGTCTCGTAAAACTTTGGTCCTTCACCGGTACTCATCTTGAATTCTATTCCTTTTGCATTGACCCACTGATATTTCTTCACCCATCCGTTCTCGATCTCTTCTAGTGTTGATGCAGGAGCGATTAACCGGGTTGGATCGAAACCTTCATCTTGTAAAGCTAGGGTAGTCATCACAGTCTCGTTCTCCATAGGCCTCGATTCGTTAAACAATGTCCATAAAGCCTGGTTGTCCAATATTTCAGCTGTTTTAGTCTTCGTGAGGTGGGGTGCCTCATCCAAGGTGTGGCAGTCATGGAAGATTTCAAATCCTGGTTTTAGCAAGCCATCCTGAACGAAGGGTTCAGGGAAATCACAGCATGGGTGTCCTTCTCCTTCCCGAACGAACATCCCGTTAAGGGTTCTTTGATACAGGGGAAGGAGGGTGGTTTGTTTGGCCTTGTTAAGGCGTAGCCCAGACAGGCGGTCAGCAATATCTTCCTCCGTTGGTTCATAACCTAAGCCAAAGGGAGTAGATTTGCTGGGTAAAGGATGGAATGTGCATTCCTTCTTCCTTATGCCCAATGGGGTTCCAGGGAAATAACCTTGAGCTAACAGCATTCTAGGGATGACTCGGGATGCGTGCGGGTCTAGGATTGCTGGATCATAATCTTCGATGAACTAGATTGCTTCTTCCATTTGAAACCCGTAAAGGTCGTCTGCAGTTTCGGCCGTTCCAACCATAGTACAACTGACGTCGAGAGGAGGGGCGCGGATTTCTAGTATTACCCCGTTATGGTTAAGTTTAACCATTTGGTGCAAGGTAGAAGCCACACCTCATAAGTCATGGAGCCAAGGTCGCCCCAAGAGGAGGTTGAAAGTGGGCTTGATGTCGATTATTTGAAACTCCGTGGTGCGTGCCACAGGCCCGGTTTGTACGGCAAGGTTGATTTTTCCCAACACAGGCCTTCGGGAGTTATCATAAGCTCGTACCCCTTGCGTGGAGGTTTGGAAGTCATCGTTTCCTAGCCCCAAGCAATGGGCGGTTCACAATGGGCAGACATTAACCGCCGAACCATTATCTACGAGCACTAGGGGGATGTTTTGTCCTTTGCATCCAACTACTAGGTAGAGGGCTTTATTGTGAGCATTCCCCTCTTTGGGCAAGTCTTTGTCAGTGAAAACTATGGCTTTTTCTCCGGCATCTCTCGTGACGTGGTTAACCAATGAGTCTGGTGTGATATCCGTAGGTACTGAGATGAGGTCGAGTGAGCAAATAAGCTTTTTGCGATGTTCCTTTGAAGTACACATGAGATCCCAGATGGTAATTTCGGCTTTGGTTCTTTTTAGTTGTTTCAAGAGAGGATTTTCAATGACTTCTGCGACGGTGGCGTGCCGTCCATTCTCAGGAGTTTGCCTAACTGGGATATCGTCCATAGGAGGTGGGCGAATATTTGGTTGGTATATCCTTCCGGATCGGGTGAGGTTGTCGACCTCGGGCTCCTGAGGGGTGGTGTCGATGTGAGCATACCCGGGCCAAGTTTCAGTAAAGAGGTCCTGGCCCAACACTTGAGATAGGTAAATATCTTTAGCATCATCATCCCACACACCGCACACTTCTCTCTCGATTCGATCCATAGGGACCACAGCGAGTGGTGCACCTCGAGGCGTAATGTACACCGTAGGGTCGAAGTTCTCTGGTTGGTCGAGAGAGATGTGACAAGAGCCGAGTGGGCTCTTGTTGTTGTTGGGTTTGCCAACGTTAGGGAGAGGTATTGCTTCATCCTTTATCATGTCCTGGATTGTATTTTTTAGGTTCCAGCAGTTTTCGGTGTCATGCCCATTTCCTTGATGGAACTTGCAATAAGTACCTTCGACCCAGTATTTGCTCTTGACAGGAGGGTCACGGGTGGGGCCTATAGGTCTCAACTTTCCTTGATTGGTTAGTCTTTCGAAGGCTTGTACCAAAGTCGACCCGAGTGGGGCAAACTTTCGGTCTCGGGCCCATCTTCCAGGGCTTCTTCGGGCCGGAGTCTCCTCTACGGCATGGACTTCTTGGGCTTGGGATGTGTTGCCCCTGTTGTAGGTGTTGCTTTTGTATGCGGGTTTACTTTGTATTGTTTTTGCGAGATCATCCTCGATCTTTATTCCCACATCATAAACTCTTTTGAAAGTGTCAAGTCCCAGGTACCTAAGGTTTTGTCTGTAAGCCGGGTCCAGGTTGTCAATGAATTTTTGGACCAACTCTGTTTCGGGAGGCCTATTGATTAGTTGGGCCGCCTGGTCCCTCCATCTAGCAAAGTAGGTGATAGTACCATTTGAGCGGCACAGGTTCCAAGGACAAAGGAAAGGCAGGTAAGTACATGGACTTGTCCACGCCTTTCAAGTTCATGGCATTCACAAAGCTCAATAGATGATCACGGGGATTGTCCGTGGCTTTAAACTTTGGTAAGTCAGATGAACTAAACTTTTCTGGTAGCTTGCCAGGAAAAGGTTCAGGATCGAGGGAGAAGTATTTGCTCCCCATGGTTTGCTGTAGGACCATTTTTTCAATCCTCTTCTCGTTATCGAGGTCATTTTTAGCTTGTGCAGCCGCTAAGGCTTCGTTTTCCATTTTCAGTTGGCCCATGAGTTGGGTCATTTGAGCCATCTGGTCCCGCAGTTCTTCGATGGACATGTTTGAGGGTGCGAATCGAGGTTGGGGAAGCGGAGATCCTTGAAATGAGGGATGACGGACGGAGCTTGGAGTCACTAAACCTGGTGTTGGCGATGTATCTTCGAGACGTACTAACCTTTGATTTCCCGATCGGCACCAAGTGGCAGGACCAGTCCTATGCATAAGATAAGCTAAAGTTTAGGCCCCAAAGTTTCAAGCATTACTTAGTCTAGACTTTGACTCTCTCTATTGGTTTTTCACTCTTTCTTTTGTTGGTACACTTTTTAGTTCTTTCTTTTGGTCATTCTTTGGATTTTCGAAACACTTGCCCGTGTGACATTCATAATTATTAGCATGTTCGGTTTTGGTGCTGAGCATTGTCGTCGTAGGAGGCCTAACAACGACCACTAGTGGAAAAAACCCCTGTTGTAGCCCCCTTGTTGAGGGGGGCATATATAAGTGGGCCTCAACAACCACTTAGTCAACACGGGTCAAAAAATTTACTAACAGGTTGGGGCGGGCTTTTTTAGAGTTCGCTTCAATAGAACTTGTTGGAGGGGGCTTTATATTGCCCGCCTCAATAGATACTAGTCTAAAGGGGCGGGCTTTGTTTTGTTCGCTTCAACCAATATTCACGAAATTTAAAACAATAAAAACATAGCTTCTCATCGCCAAACCGATAAAACAATCCCTTCAAATCTCTATATTCAAACAAAGCAAGTACGCTTCTAGTGCAATCTGCAGGCGAGTTCGCACCGCTCCTCACCGCGCGCCTCCACCACCACCACCACCTTCCTCGCCTCCTCTTCCATAGTAGTCGCCCCCGACCGTCGTCTTCCCTATCTCGGTTGACTCTGTTTCACACAGTGACGCAATCTGTCAAGGTGAGCTTTTAATTGATTCTTGTTTTGCTTGGTCTTAAAATTCAGTTTCCCTTCAATTAGTTGAGCATAATGAGTTGATTATGCAGAAAGTTTAGGCTAATGTTCCAATATTGGATGAATTTACAAATTAGGGTTTGATATTTGTGGTTTTCTAGTTCAATTGTTAGTTTATAATTGATTCTTTTTTGTTTTTGTTCTGGCCGGGGATGGGGATTGGGTGGATGGGGTCTTCTTTTATTACTGCTTTTTTTGTATGATGAGATGATGGTAGTTGTGGGATTGACTTATCTTACTTTCATTGGCCAACTCGGTTGGGTTCTTGATACTATCGTCTCCCTTTGGGTAACACTCCTCAAACTACTCTACTTGTTTCAATCTTCTATTTCAAACTTTGTTTGTCCATTATTTTGGGTTTAGGATTGTTGTTTTGATGTTAATCTGTCTGATGAGTATTTGATAGTTTGTGTCAGCGAGTTAGCGGTTTTGTTGTTCGTTTGCGTGAGATTGATCATTATCGGATATGAATTTCACTTGCGTGACCCGCGTTGACAAACAAAGTCATTCTTAGTGGTTATGAACTTATGTGCTTGTATATGTTCAGAATAAGGTGATCATTGACTAGAACTGATGCTGCCAGGAAAGTTTTGTAATCCTACCAGTCTAGAGTATATTAGATTTCATACAGAAAAGAGAAGGTTTTGACTTTTCATTGATTTTGTTCCTTAACCACTTATGTACACTTTAAGATGGTTGTTATGGTCCATTCGGGATATTAGGTATGCTGTATTGCTGGATTTGGAGTTGGGGGGGGGAGGAACAAGTAGTCTTCAATGATGTATAATTTTGAATGTTTGTTTAAGTGCAACACTGAACCTCATTTGGAGTTGTCATATAAGGTTTAACCAACTGCTCTCTGTGAACTTTGTTTTCCCTTCAGAGATGTTTATGTGTAGATAAACATAAACCAGCGTAGATAGCATTGTCATGTGAAAGCTATACTGGTATTATCATGCTACCTATACTGGTTTATGCCACAGTTGGGTTTTATCTACACATAACATCTCTGAAACCCCAACTTTGGCATTGTCATGCTATTTCCCACATTACCACCAGGCCCACAACTGCAGCCTCCCACCGCTGTGCTTGTTGCCGCCACCCTTACCTGTGCATGGCGCCGTGCCTGTTGCCGCCACCCTTACCTATGCCTGGCGCCGCCAACCTTGCATGCGATCGCCTCCTCTGCTGCCAACCATCAGACCATCTACCTTTCCTCTCTCATCTCATTCCCTTCTCTCTCTTCCTGTGCTCAATCATTTTTGTTCGAATTTAGGCATGAAAGTGTATTGATTATTTGATCCCTAGGTCATTCTCTAGGACCACTAAGACATGGACAATAGTCTTATACACTGTTAGAGTGTTAGTCTTTTGCATAAAACAACAAAAAGAGAACTGCAACATATACTAGAAAATTTGTAAAAAATCATAACATGAAATCAGCAAATGCTGTAGGAAGACTGTATAGGGTTTGACATTAGAAATGGGCCTCTGAGCTCCTTTCAATAGGTGGGTTGACTTGAAATTGAAACTATGGGTTAGTGATGTGTGTTATTTTCCCTGACCCGTTAAAAACCGTGACCCAACTAGAACCACACCTGGTAAACTCAATTGACTGGTCTATGGACAACCTTTCTTTTATCCTTTATGTCCATATTCCTCTTACAAATTCAACAACCTGTTGGCAATTTAAAATAATGAAAAAAAAGAAGAAATTATGGACATGGTTGGGTCTATCTCCAGCAACTAGAAAGAATTTTAAATCTCGTCTGGCTTCAGGTTACAGTTGTATCATAGTGTCTGGTGGAGTACAAGAGACGTTCCATATGGAGCATGGCTCTGAGGTACGTTATGTAGATTATCTGATTGTTTTTTGTAATCCTGGTTGTGGAGTTGTCAACTTGTGTGAGATTAGACTTTTGTTGTTCGTGTGTGTGACATTGATCAATATTGGATATTAACTTGGAATTTCTTGTCGACTTGCCCATTTTGAAATTTGAATCCATGGTTTTATCTTGTTTTTTTTATTTTTGTCCGTTTTAACTTTTTGTTACAAATTGCGAGTTTGTTCCTTATATATTTGGTGGTCTGTTGAGTGTTTTACTAGCCTATTGTTTCTAGCAATACATATTTTGTTGCTTTCACGTTTGAACTTATAGTTGCTCCAATGCATCAAGTTCTAGTTGGCACATATGATAAGTTACTCTTTTGAACAGATTTGACCAGAAGTTGTTGTTGATTGGTATAGGCTTCAATCCCGAATTTCAAGTTAGTCCTTTTCATAGCCATTACTGCTTTTTAGAGATTCATGTATGTTGCAGCTTTCATAGCCATTACTAGGTTGTTCTATTTGTCGTGCTCACATTGAGTATTATACTATTATGGGTTGTCTGGTCGTTGAGTCCTTTTTCTATTTGGTTCAGGCGGGGAGGGTATCACCGATGGTTGTGAAGATCTTCAAAATTGCCTCTATGTTTGCATTCTTGTGTTTGGTTAAGGATATTCTTTAATCTTCTAATTAACATGCTTCTTCTAGATGGAATTATATGTTTACACTAGCCTTATTTTGTTGATTTAAGGTTTCTGATTTAGACTTGATAGGCTGAGGAGTGAGGACGAGATACTGCAAGGTCTAGCCTTTTGCTATTGTTTACAAATCAGAGTCGTGTCTCTGGCCAAATGAACAATTTAATGAAATCTAAATATTACTACAGTACTATTCCTACTAATATACTACTAGAGACTAGAGACCTATATATTACTACAGTACTACTCCTACTAATATATATTCACAGGAACTAAATGTAACAATTTAATGAAATCTTAATGTCACCAATAATAATGTTATCCCATGTTTTATTTTTATTTATTTTTCTTTAGAATTTCACTTTTTCTCAGTTGAATTCCAATAAGTTCAGTTTAACTTAACACTACTATAACCCATTTTTCGATAAGTTCAGATTGAGCAGTGATGTATAAACGTGCTCTTTCATTTTGCCTTATTTATATTCCTGAATAGCATTATTTATCAAGGTTCTGCCTTAATAATGCTGGTATTGAAGTCTGAATGGTGTATGATGTGGAAAGACGTCAAGGGGTTTCTTTGGGATGGTATATGATGATGTGTTGCTGTTGTTTCGATCTGATAAAATCGAAGTAGTTTCTTCTTCGATCCGTTTTCTAGGTTTTGTTAAAACTTTGGACGTATTGCAGAAAGCAGATCGTTATTTGTATGATGTGATTAAGTGTATTCATGTTGGACTTGTGTATTTCAGAGCGCTAGTGTTTTCTGCTGCTTGAGAACTATAGTGCAGAAAATGGGTTTGCTCTTACATTTATTGAAGGAAATTATTCTGTGTGTTTGTTGAAGTTTCCTTTGCAGTAAACAGCTAGTTCTTTCTAATCGAAACCTGTGATTTAGGACATTAATGTTGTCTATTGTGAGTGAGGTTATGTTGCCTCAGCTGATCTCAAGATATACTGCCGGTGATGCCCACGTATTCTGGTGCTAAGTATAGCAGATTGGTAAACTATAGCAGCAAAGCAAGGAAAAAAAAATATTATCATTTTGTGTGCTAACTGTTTCCTTCGTACTTGCTTGGTCCGTCATTGTGTTGAATTGTTTTATCTGTTTGAATTTGCAAAATTGTAGAAATCAAATTATATGGCAGCCTCCTCCTGTTTTCTTTCTTTTTCTCATTTATTTCTTTGTTTAAATTGAGGTGGTTAAAACATGGCAGTTTTTGTTGTTTTTACAGCTTGTTTTGAGTACTGGAAGCGGTGTTAATGGTTTCACTCTAGATCCATCTCTTGGAGTGTATATTTTAACTCATCCAGACATCAAGGTAAGGACACTTTAGCTTCCTGATTAGAACTAGCTAGAACATATTGTTGTTACAGTGGGGAATCTATTTACTTAGCTCGTTATTGTCTTGGATAAATTTTTTTTTACCACCTAAAAAACTAAAACTTGTATTTTACCACCTAATTTTTTTAAAAAAATTGTTTTTTACCACCTGGAAAATAGGAAAATAGATGAAAATGTTATGTGGGGGGCACAATAACGGTAATATTTTATATATGTTCTTTTCTTCCACTATTTCATGTAATTAACTCTATTCTCTTCCTCGCTTTCCTATTTTCCATGAATTCACATAATCTTTCAGCTGATGCTATAACATGCACTCTTAGGTCATAAATCTCATTGAAATTGCTGTCATTTTCCATGCTTAACAGTAGAACACGTACACGTATCCGATGTCGAACTATTGGACATTGGTCTGCAGGATTACTGTATTCAGCTAGCTAAGTGCAGAATCCATCTAGAGTAGTTTATTAGACTAGAAACTAATGTTGGAACTTATCTCTGAAAACAACATTCTCCTAACAGTACACTCTGATTAGTTGTTTAATACAAATTAGTATTCTGATTAGCTGTCAGTACACTCTCACTTTGTAATCAAATATACATTTATATAAAGATTAGTATTCTCATACTCTTCCAATAATTTGGATTAGGTATGAAGACAGTTTCCGCCAAAATCATTGATCTACTGATCATGTATGTTTCTGAATAACTAATTGTGTTCAGATTTTTTATCTAATACTGACAGCGATTTCACAGCACAGTCAGTCCAAGGAAGTATGAGAAACTTCGGGTTTCATATATATCATCATCAAATTTTGGTTGATAGATTATCTGTTAGTCACTTTAAGTTTTCTGAATGTACGAACCTCGAATGAATGAGACCTTTAAACGTAATAGTATCAGGAAGCTAGCAGTATTATTTGTTTGCCGTCTACGTTAAGGAAGGGCTTCACTTGGGGGCCCTAGATTTACAAACCACGACATATTCAAATTAACCAACTAATCATGGTTTGACAGGCATCAGCTTTCGTGGACACTTTAATGCTCACAGAGCAATTAGAAGTACAGTTTAGCTGCATGGTTTTGAACAATTTAATTATCTCTATAGTCTGCAACTATATCTTTTTATGATCCAATGGAATGTAAAGATAATATCGTTAGTGTAAACTTTGGTACTCATATATTTTCCTTCCATCTTGCAGGGATCGAGTCGATTGGAAGAAAGTCAACACGGCCTTAATTAAGGTTTGTAATGCATGATCTAAAGGGAGCTAAGTGGCCAGATTAGAGAAATTTGTTAGACTAGCTCTCTAGCCTTTTGTCTTTATTTGTTAATATTAGTTTTAATTTGTTAGACTAGCTAGCTAGGTGTTTAAAAATTGTAAACGTACGTACTATACGCTTTTCTCTATTGGGTTAATATAAATGAAGTTAATTTAATGATTTATTAATAAAAAATAAGCAGATTCATACCTTTGCTATTCTGGTGTTGATTGGTGTACAGGTTTCAATACTCAATGGTGTATATATATAGATTTGGTTATTGCCACCTATTTTATATTTTAAAAGAATTTGGGAAAAAGAAAATTAATGTTGTTGAAGGGGGCTTTTAATGTACGCCTCAACAACATATGAATTTATGGCGCAAAAATAAGGACCTGTTGAGGGGGGCATTTAAGAAGTGAGCCTCAACAGAGGAGGCTGTTGAGGCGGGCTTCTTAAATGCCCCCCTCAACAGGTCCTTATTTTTCGCGTTTTTGTAGAGGTTGTTGAGGCGGGCTTTTGAAAGCCCCCCACAACAGATCACCTGTTGAGGCGAACAAAGCCCGCCTCAACAGATCACTGAGCTGTTGAAGCTACGTCTGTCGCAGCGGGCCTTGTTCGCCTCAATAAACCCAAAATGCCCCCCTCAACAGGTATTTTTTCCACTAGTGGACGCAAAGAGTTATTCTTTTTTATGAGTCGCTTTTAGAATCGAGTGCTTTTCTTACGACCTCGCAGCAATTTTTTTACGAACGGTTTTTTTAGCTACGTGTTTTCTTTTTCGCGGGCACCGAGGCTGCTGCGCCTGACCAGAAGGCCAAACAGCAACTTCAGCGCCCAGCGTCGGGCGTGAGAAATTCTGGCGCCCAGCCAGGGGCGTTGAAAATGCGTCCCTAGCTGGTTCTCGTTTTCTGTTTGCGTCTAATTTTGTTTATGCGACTTCGATTTTGCGTGCTTGCCTAATAACGTCCTTTACGCGTCGTGCAGCGTTTGTGCGGGATTCGTTACAGGCCATCCCGAGCGTCGCTTATTTTTTTGGCGATCGTTCGGGTTTGCGGAACACGTATTTCGGTATAACTCTTTGGCAAATTGGTTTATGAATGTTTGGGCAATTTTTAAGGCCGTTGGTTTTTCTAGGATAGTTTGTCACACACGATCATATATTTCGCTACACATAACTAACATTCCATTATGAGGCAATAATAATATGTCATGTAGTTTATGATAGGCTTCTATGGGTAGTTATTTGCGCCTGGCTCGGTACCGCTTCTATCGCAGATCCACCACATGCCCCGGTCGGGGTAGTGCTTTCAACAGACGAATTTCATCCCAGAAGGCCAACCCGCAAGTGCAAGCCAAGGGGGCATGCAGGCGAGAGGGACCTAGTGGGCGAGCGATTGGGTTTGGGACGGGTGTACTACTAGCGAAAGTGCCGAGTGGACAACATTCGAAGCGTATGCACCCCCCGGTTGGCGATGGGTATCCTTAGTCCCAACTCCCGAGATGAAACATCAAGGGAGCCAAGATTCGTTATGCGGTTCTGCCCGTTCACATTAATATGCTGATTTTCAGGTCGTCCCAACTTGATGGGGAAATAAACGTGGGGTAGGATCGTTTCACCCTTCGGCTATTTTGATTACCTACAAGCACGAGTATTTCCTTCACTATCCCCAGTGGAGTCGCCACTGTGAGGGGGTCGAAAAAGCACGAGGCTAATGCGTGACCTCGTCCCTCGTGGGTGTGACGCTTCTTTTTGTCAAATCAAGTGTAATTGGATTTCCTGTGAGTTTACACCCAATTGACTAGTAATATAGGAGTCGCCATTCAATTTTTAACGACAATGAGAAAAACTGACAAAACCCGGTTATCGTGACATAAAGGGAGTGCAATTATGTTTGACCACGACGGCCGTAGGTTCCCTTGTGATCCCTGGTGGTGGGGATCGCTCAATGTACACCCACAGGGTAGAGATTGAGGGTTCGGGGGACTGTAACTACCGAGAGGAGTACTCGCTCTTTGATAACTCCAGAGGCAGGATATCCTTACTAGCTCAGCATAAATAATTGAAGGGACATGCGTTAACTATTAAACTAATCTGAGTCGATTTTAGCAATATGCAACATATAGTACTAGATCGAACGGGATTATCTGATTTAGATTGTTTTAAGGGACCTAGCATGATAATCCAATTTCCCAAAAATATCATATTTATTAGGCGTGATCGAACAATAAGATTTAGTTAGTTTAACAGTTCATAAAAGGGCGAGGAAAGCAATTAAATCATAGAAAAGGGATACATTACGACGCACCCTTGAGAGGTACGTCACGGTTCTCAGAAAACTAACCACTTTGACTTTGCTATTTCTCCTTTTATTTAACGAATCTCAAGTTATGGGACAGTATCCGTTCTGTTCGATTTATGGATCGATTGCGACAGAACGCGTGATCAATTTCGCAGCGTGAGGCTTAGGCTTAGGGGTTGGAGTCAATACTCAAAATAATAATTGTTGTGTGTTGTCCTCTTCACGTCGAACTTAAGGCCCTATTTATAGAAAAGAGTTCGTGGAAAGATAGAATTGTAGAACTCTAACCCACGAAGAATTAGGAAAAAACACGTACCAGGTATTTTCAGCGCCCAGAGCCAGGCGTTGAAAATAGGATCTGGGCTGTTCTTCTTAGCCAGATTCGGATTCCTAGAATCCGGAGTATTTGAGATTTAATTGAGTCTTTTGGTGCGTATTAACCTTGTGACGGGATGCGTCTGGACCCGTTACGAACTCTAGGCTCGTTAGGATTTTAATTAATACGTGACTCTTATTTTCGAATCATATTATGAATAGGATTCTCTCATAATCTCTATCTCATTTAGGATTTATGTTGGAGTGCAACACCTAATTCTGACAGGTTTCTATCTTTTATGACTTTCCACTTTTAACAACTACCCATTACGGCATTTACTTTTTTTAGCAGGTTTCCATAAATAGCAGGTTTCTATAAATAGCAGGTTTCGGGTGAAATGAAAAGGGGAATTGAGATTCGTTATTTTATAGGAGATGCGTTGTCAAGTGGAGATTTATGTTTTCATCATCGAACCTTCCATTTCGGGAATGGGGACAAAAGTAGGTGTCTACAGTATTCATTTATCTCACCGTTTATGTATTTTCAAGTTATTATTCATTTTCAATATGTGGTAATGACCATGGCTTAGTTGGCTATATGAAAACTTTATTTTGTGTTCTGGTTCTTACAAAAAAAAAATACAATTTGCAACTAGCGAACTACGCCATTAGTTATTGCAAGAACACAAAAATTCAGTTTGCATCTAGCCAACTACGCCATTGGTTATTACCAGAACACAAAAATTAAGTTTGCATCTAGCCAACTACGCCATTGGTCATTACTACACTTTCCCATAATCATTTTTAAATGTAATAATTTCAAAACTAGTTTAATATTATTCAATATCTTATAATTGAAATAAAAAATTTGTTACTTATTAAAAATTTATGAATACTTTTTAATATGTATATCGAAAAATCTTGAATAAAATTAAATAAATGTATCAAATTTGCTTTACAATTAATTTAAGGATCATTTATTTTAACTAGCTCGATTTACTCATTTAAGATTCAATTTTAAATATTTAAAACTCAAGTTTTATTCATTGAAGCTCACTGTTTATTCATTTTCAAGTTTTATACATTTTTATTCATTTAGCTCACAGTTTATTCATTTTCAAGTTTTTATTCATTTTCAATATGCGGGTAATGACCAATGGCTTAGTTGGCCATATGCAAACTTTATTTGTGTGTTCTTGATATTACAAAAAAAAAAAAATTACAGTTTGCTACTAGCAAACTACGCCGGCCATTGGTTATTACCAAAATACAAAAGTAAAGTTTGCATCTAGCCAACTACGCCATTGGTTATTACCATAACACAAAAATACAGTTTGAATTTAGCCAACTACGCCATTGGTCATTACCACACTTTCCCATAATTATTTTTTGATGCTATAATTTTAAAGCTAGTTTAATATTATTCAATATCTTATAATTGAAATAAAAGAATTTTTTACTTATTAAATACTAGATTTTAGCCCGTGCGATGCACGGATTCTATTAAATTTTTATGTTTAAATAAAACTCCTATGTATATACCAATTAGATTAGTTTTTGATTTTGCATTGAATTTCATTTTAGATTTTAAAAAAAAATTATGAGAGTTTTTGTTTTTGGATGAAATTGTATATGCATAATATTAATAATTAATTAATAAAAATATCAACGTGACACTTAATTATTTACCTACGTGGCCACTCTACTTTTTTAATTCAAAATTAATTTTGAAATCTTATTTTTCGTTGGTAGAAACCATTAGATTTCATACGTGGCGCTCTAATATTGGCTTAATTTTGATTTAAAATTGAATCTTATTTATTTTATTTTAGATTATTAGTGTTTGATTTTGGATGAATTTTATTTTAGATTTATTTTTTAATTATTAGAGTGTTTTATTTTAGATGGAGTTGTATATATTAATAATAAATAAATTAATTAAAATATCTACGTGGCCATCGATTTTTTAATTCAAAAATAAAGTAGAAATCTTCTTTTTCATTGGCCGAAACCATTAGTAATCCTAGGTGGCACTCTAATATTTCAGCAAATATGCCTCCTTTATATATGTATATTTAATTTATGAATAGTTTTTATTATTTACATCAAAAAATCTTGAATTAAATTAAATAAATGTATAAAATTTGCTTTCAAAGTAATTTAAGGATCATTTATTTTAACTAGCTCGATTTACTCATTTAAGATTCAATTTTAAATATTAAAACTCAAGTTTTATTCATTGAAGCTCACTGCTTATTTATTTTCAAGTTTATACATTTTTATTCATTTAGCTCATCGTTTATTTATTTTCAAGTTTTTATTCATTATCAATATGTGGTAATGACCAATGGCTTATTTGGCTATATGCAAACTTTATTTTTGTGTTATGTTTATTACAAAAAAAAAAAAAAAAAAAAAAATACAATTTGCTACTAGCCAACTACGCCATTGGTTATTACCAAAATACAAAAATACAGTTTGCATCTAGCCAACTACGCCATTGGTCATTACCACACTTTCCAATATTCATTTTTAAATGTAATAATTTCAAAACTAGTTTAATATTATTCAATATCTTATAATTGAAATAAAAAATTTGTTACTTATTAAAAATTTATGAATAATTTTTAATACGTATATCATAAAATCTTGAATTAAATTAAATAAATGTATAAATTTTTTCTTTAAAAGTAATTTAAGGGTCATTTATTTTAACTAGCTCGATTTACTCATTTAAGATTCAATTTTAAATATTAAAAACTCAAGTTTTATTCATTGAAGCTCACCGTTTATTCATTTTCAAGTTTTATACATTTTTATTCATTTAGCTCGCCGTTTATTTATTTTCAAGTTTTTATTCATTTTCAATATGTAGTAATGACCAATGGCTTAGTTGGCTATATGAAAACTTTATTTTTGTGTTCTGGTTATTACAAAAAAAAAAAAAAACACAGTTTGCAACTAGCCAACTACGCCACTGGTTATTACCATAACACAAAAATACAGTTTGCATCTAGCCAACTACGCCATTGGTTATTACCATAACACAAAAATACAGTTTGCATCTAGACACCTACGTCATTGGTCATTACCACACTTTCCCATAATCAATTTTTGATGTTATAATTTTAAAACTAGTGTATTATTATTCAATATCTTATAATTGAAATAAAAATTATGTTACTTATTAAAAAATTTCGAATAGTATTTAATATTTATAACGAAAAATCTTGAATTAAATTAAATAAATGTATAAAATTTTACTTTAAAACTAATTTAAGGATAATTTATTTTAACTAGCCGGTTTATTCCTTTAAGATTCAATTTTAAATATTTAAAACTCAAGTTTTATTCATTGAAGCTCACCGTTTATTCATTTTCAAGTTTTATACATTTTTATTCATTTAGCTCGCCGTTTATTTGTTTTCAAATTTTATTCATTTTCAATATGTGGTAATGACCAATGGTTTAGTTGGCTACATGCAAACTTTATTTTTGTGTTCTGGTTATTACAAAAAAATACAATTAGCAACTAGCCAACTACGTCATTGGTTAATACTAGAACCAAAAAATACAGTTTGCATCTAGCCAACTACGCCATTGGTTATTACCAGAATACAAAAAAAAATGTTTGCATCTAGCCAACTACGCCATTGGTCATTACCACATTTTCCCACCATCATTTTTTGATGTTATAACCTCTAGATCTTTTCGTTTTCTTCCATTATAATAATCAAATTAAAAAAAGGTAAAGGAGATTTCAAATCACACAAAGTCATATGTTATGTTTAAGTTGTTTTTGATTAAAATAAATATTTTTGAAAGAAACACCCATGGTCACACTTCTAGTAATCAAATGAAATGTAATGATTAAGAGAATTTAGTTAAAGATTTAAGCTTCACTTTTATATATTTAAAACTCAACTTTTATACTTCGAAACTTATCGTTTATTCATTTTCAAGGTTTATGCGTTTTAATTTTTATTCATTCAGCTCACTGTTTATTTATTTTCAATATGTGGTAATAACCAACGACGTAGTTGGCTAGATGCAAACTTTTTTTTTTTTTGTTCTGGTAATAAGTTTTAATTTTATTCATTTATCTCACTGTTTATTCATTTTCAAGTTTTTATTTGTTTTCAATATGTGGTAATGACCAATGACGTAGTTTGTTAGATGCAAACTTTATTTTTTTTGTTCTGGTAATGAACAAAATGTTATTTGGGAGTTACCAACCTTTGAAACACCCATGTTCACACCTCTAGGAATTAAATGAAATGTAACGATTAAGAACATATAGGTAAAGATTTAAGCTTCACTTTTATATATTTAAAACTCAACTTTTATTCATCGAAGCTCACCGTTTATTCATTTTCAAGTTTTATATGTATTACTTTTTATTCATTCAGCTAACCGTTTGTTCATTCTCCAGTTTTTATACATGTTCAATATGTGGTAATGACCAATGGCGTAGTTGGTTTGATCCAAACTTTATTTTTTTGTTCTGGCAATGAACAAAAAGTTATTTGGAAATACCAACCTTTGGATCTATTCGTTTTCTACCATTATAATAATTTAATCAAAAAATTTAAAAGAGATTTCAAATCACACAAAGTCATATGTTATTGTTTAAGTTGTTTTTGATTAAAAATAACTATTTTTAAAAGAAACACCCATGGTCACACCTCTAGTAATCAAATGAAATGTAACAATTAATAACATTTAGTTAAAGGTTTAAGCTCCACTTTCATATATTTCAAACTCAACTTTTATTCATCTAAGCTCATCGGTTATTCATTTTCAAGTTTTATACGTTTTAATTTTTATTCATTCATCTTACTGTTTATTCATTTTCAATTTCTTATTCATTTTCAATATGTTGTAATGACCAATGACATAGTTGGCTAGATTCAAACTTTATTTTTTTGTTCTGGTAATGAACAAAATGTTATTTGGGAGTTACCAACCTTTGAAACACTCATGATCACACCTCTAGGAATTAAATGAAATGTAACGATTAAGAACATATAATTAAAGATTTAAGCTTCACTTTTATTTATTTAAAACTCATTTTTTTTCATCGAAGCTCACCGTTTATTCATTTTCAAGTTTTATACGTATTACTTTTTTTTCAATAATTACCACGTTTATTATGGGGAAAATGAATAAACGGTGAGTTTCAATGAATAAATGTTGGGTTTTAAATATACAAAAGCGAAGCTTAAATGAGTAAACGTGGAACTTGAATGAACAAGAGTGGAGCTTAAATTAACAAAAATAGTTGATCTTAAATGAATAAAAGTGGAGATTAAATGAATAATAGTTGATCTTAAATGAATAAAAGTCATGCTTTAAATTAGAACTCAGAGATTTTTCCGGGTCTATTATTCAAAATTGGAGTTTTAAAATCAATTTTTTTTGTTCAAATTGAAAGTTGGAGTTGTTGAATGTATTTCTTTGTTCAAATTCAAAATTGGAGTTGTTGAATGAATTTCTTTGAGTTGTCTTTGAAAATTCAATCTAGATTTATTCCAATCCGTTAAAGTTCTTGGCCCATTTCAAGGTTTTTATTGATTCTACTTGTGGTGGTTGCAGCTCATGAATAATTGTGGGAAATTTTCTCCATAGTAATTAATAATAAGTCATAAGATAATCAGAAAAAGTATGATAATAAAAATAAAATTAAAACTATTGAAATTAAGTTTAAAGCGTCAAATACCAATATCAAACAAAACTAAAAAAGTAAGAACACGTAACATTTTGGGTGTAAAACAAAAGATTAAGTTTTGTTGTAGATGGGTATCAAACCCAGGACCTTGGGGACCCAAATCTCTATTGGAGATGTATCTTCCAACTCCTCCAGCTCCTTACTTGTTCAATTTGTACAAAAGATAATTGTTAACTATTGATTTTGTTCTTCGACTTCTCGACCACCCCCACCGCCTACGCCTTCGATCTTCACCGTCGTCTTCCCCGATCACCATCCGTCGTCCCGCCTCTCCCTCCCTTAAGCGACCACCCAATCTCCGCCCCTTCTCTCTCCCATTTATTCGACTACCCAGACCACCAGCCACCGCACCTTCTCTCTCCCCTTTAGCCGACCACCAAATCTCCGCCCTTCCTTTCTCACTGTTTCCCTTTGTAGGGGGTTTTTCGGTGCTTTTTCCCATTTCCTACAATGGGGGGTTTGGCACGCGGCGGTTCGTTTAGAGAACCGTTGAATTGTTTTTGCACCTCGAAGGAGTCGCCACCAAACTTATTTTAGGTCCCGTTTGGGAAGACCGCAAAATGACTCTATTTTCGGATAAGGCCTTGAATCCTTGAAACGGATGGGTGAGATCCGGGCTCGGGAACGAAAATGCTTATTCGGCGAGCTTTAGAAATATTCAAGTACGTTGGCACAACATTGTTTCGAAAATAAACCCTAAGATTACACTAAGTGGGTTTGAAAATTAGAACAAAATAGAATTTCTAATTGTACGGTGGTCACTTTGCTTTAAAGATTGATTTAAGGAACCTAAGGCCGGTTTGTCCAAAAATATCTTCGTTAAGCGTGATGTAACCTTTGTATTTTGTTGTATTTAGCAGGTTTGGTGATGAAAGCGATAAAGCACATAAAGCAACATCACAATACTAAATAAAGTGCGGAATTAGTAAATACAAGACCCCCTAGAAAAGGACTAGGGAGTAGGTCCACATTGCCTAGAAATGGACTAGGCAAGTAAGGTGCGGAATTGAAAGTGCGATATTGAAATTGCGATATTGAAAGGTGCATAATTGAAATTTGTACTTGGGCACATGAGATTCGAACGCCAAGCGGCTCCTTAAAAATAAGTGCGCCCGACACGAAGTCAAAGCCAAAAATCTCAACTTAATTGGGAGGGGTTGCTCAACCCAAATGTCCTAGATTTTGCATATGGAACTTGGAATTGTAAGCTTGAATATTGAAAGGTTTGAACTTGAAAAGATTGAAACTTGAACTTGGAATGATTGAAATTTGAACTTGAAATGATCCTAGTTTAGAGAGGTAGTTATGAACAACCCTAAACATGGTGGGATCTTTGAAATTTGAAAACTTAAACTTGTATATTGAAAAAATGGAGTCTTGAATCTCAAAAAGACTAAACCTTTAAATGCTAAAAGGTGTCATCTTTGATTACTCCACACTTGAAGGTGATTCTAGTTCAAAGAGATGAATGCAAACAACTTTGAACATCCTTGAATCTTGAAAATTTGTTTTTTGTATTTTGAAAAAGTTTGTATTTTTGAAAAAGCATGTATGATTGTTGCAAGTGGTGTTTTTTATGGCAAAAAACACCAACTTGCTAATCATTTGAAATCAAAATAGCATGATTGATTGAAATGGGATTCGAATTTACCTAGTTAGGCTTAGGCACGAGCTCCCAATTGCTCTTGAATTTTGGAATTTTTGTATGTGTTTTTGAAGAGTTTTGAAGTTTGTATTATGAGGAGTAATGTCGAAATTACAACGTTGTATGTGTTGTGCCCCCTCTTTTTTCGATGGAAATGAGGGGTATTTATAGGAGGGAAATGGTGCAAAACGCCAGCACATGCCAACACCTGGCGCTAGGCCAGCGCTGGGCGCTGCTGACGTGGGCTGAATGCCGCCAAAAAGGACGGAAAGATGCCGTCCTTGATTTGTCTTGTATGGGTGTACCTTCGTACGAATAGTACGATGTTTGGCACGTAGTGTTTGCTTGGAGGTTAAGGCTTGAATTTGCGTCTAAAAACAAACCTTTCTCGGGTTTTTGAATTCCGGTTTTACGGGACGGGGCCCGGCATGCTCGGTTTTGTGGGTCGGCGCCCGAATTTGACTTGCCTTATATGATTTTGAGTGGAAAATGCCTAGTAAAACCAATGGGATGGTATATTAATTGAGATTGAACTTGGATTTTGAAATTGGATTTTGGAAGTTGTATTTTGTACCGAGTTCCGGGAGGGGAACGGTCTCGAAGATTGGATTTTGGATATTGGATCTTGGAGGTGTTCTTAGCAATTGGGATTTCCGCTTAGAGTTACTCCAATCGCCTAACAAGGATAATGGTATCGTCATCATCCCAAAGGGGAGACACAAATTAGGTGTCTACACCCTTCCCCGACCCTCTTTCCCGATCTCCCCTCTCCACCGCCCCTTCCCTCTCCTCCTCTCTCCCTCGTCCCCTTCCTCGACCACCAAAGCCACCCCTCCTCCTCTCCCCCTTCACCGACCTCGAAGTTACCCCTCCCCTTCCCCCCTTCGCCGACCACCAAAGCTACCCCTCATCCTCTCTTTCGCCGATCTCCGGCCACGACGGTGGTGTTCCAGGTCGGATGCAAACTTAATTAGGGTGGGGATTAGTGTTTTTAATTTTTTGGGTTTTTGTTTTTACAGAAATATATGTATTTTAGAAAAAGATTTTCAAATATTACAAATCATTTAACAAAAATAAGAAAATGTATTTATTGAAATAAAAACAAATAAAATAAATAAAACACTATGGTGATCCTCAATAGGTGTATCACCTTAGAATTCTCATAGGACGATTAATGGCAAAGTTTGTTTTTACAATCAGGAAGCACTTTAGTAAAGTAATCTACCATTCCTTACCCTCTTAACCTCTGTGGTCCCCTAGCTCTTTGGATCGGTGCGTCTGAATCCTCTACCAAAACATTTAAGGCGCACCTTCTCAAAATTTTCCCTAAGAGCATGTGAGAGGAAAATGTGAGTGGGTTCACAATAGGCATAAAAGCATCACTTTGTGCATTTAGTTTTAGGTGCACCCAAGTAGACTTTATAATCTGTAATACTCTAGACTCTCGCCTTGACTGAGAGGTTACGTGGCAGCTGTACAATCCTTATACGGTTAACATGGCTCAGTAGTGGTTAGAATTCTAACTTAATGTGAATTGAACCATACACTTCAAGCCTACGACTCTGCTACAGGAGGTCCTCGAGCTATCAAGAGAATTTCCCCAACAAAATTGTTTTGTCAACATTGATTTTTTTACCTTTTTCTTGATGGCAAAGTTTGACAATCCATTTCAAGAATCTTAAATGATAAAGAGTTAGTATAATTTTTAATCGCTTGAAAGAATTAGATTTGTTTGGTAAGAGCTACAATTTAAGGTGTTGAAACGAACTTCAATTAAAATATTATTTCGAGCACTCTCTCAATTTAAGTACCTTAAATTTCCCATTTTATTCTATCTTTACTTTCTTGGTTTTATTAATTAGTGAAATAATAATATCACAATTGTCAACTCCTTAGAAAATTAAGTCTACCAAACAAATCATTGAATTAATTATCTCTAATTTTATTTAACTTATCAATTTCAGCTTTATTTTAGTAAATTTGTCCAGCATTGGCTAGTTGAATAATAAAAAAAAAAAACCAAACCTTGAATGGTCAATAAACTCATTACTAGAGTATTAAAGTCGTTTTAATTAGGGCTGACAAATCGGTTCATCTTATTAGTTATGGATAGGTTATAAATTGTTCATGTCACGTCAAAATTGGTTATTTTTCGGTCAATTTTTTTCTCGGGTCGATTCGGATCGCTTCGACAACTTCGGTTCGGATGAAGTCGTGTCATAATTTGTTTCGAGTCGAACTTTATCGGTTTCAGTTCGGGTCAATCTCGATTACGATTCAAACTAGATCGTGTTTAAAACGATTTTATGTCGGTTTGATTTTGTTCTAATTGAATTTGGGTCCGGTGTGTGTCGAATTCGTGTATAATTTTGACCAGTTTACTTCGGGTAAGGATCATGTCTAGATCGAATAACTTCCTCTTCAATTCAATTTTCCATTTTTCTGAAGTAATTCTATGTGCAATTCTCGTGTATAGTATTTGATGTGTTGGTGATCTTGAACGGTGGTAATTATTGAATCAAAATTATATTCCGTATAAGTTGGTATTTTGTTAATCATGGTCTCATCAATAGTAATTATAGAATAAGAAAGATATGATAATGGGGTTGAGTGAAATATACAACTACTCCTTTCTTTCTTTTTTATCCAGGGAGATGGAATTTATAATGTACGCCTTTCTTTCTTTCTTTGTACTCATAACTTTGGTTAATATTATGAATGAAAATACTCTCAAAAGAGTGTTTCGCGAGATGAAAGATATACACGAGATGTAAAAGGGGTTGATACAAATTGGAGTATGTACATATGCTATTCTCATGCGCTTATACAAATTACCATATACTCAGTAGTATTTGTTTTTTGGGAAATTCTCATTGGTAGCCTTCAACTCCTGTTACTTAGTTTTGGTAGCCTAAAAATAATAGAATTTTGAAGAGTGAGGACAATAATGTGAATAAAGATGGACCATCCCGGATTCATGTGGGGGTATTTAACTAAAATAGATATTATGTTAACCATAGTTAGCAATTAATTCAAATTAACCTAAATAAGTTGCATTAATGCTATAAAATTAGTTAAACCATAGTTAAGGGTCATATTTGAAAATTCTATTATTTTTAGGCTACTAAAACTAAGTAACAAAAGTTAAGGGCTACCAATGAGAATTTCCCTTGTTTTTTCTCATTTTTTTTTTGTTAATTTTGTATGCTTTTGGTTTCTAAAAACATTTGAAGATTTTAACAATCTAATTCCATCGTCTACGTAATATTGTATCTTAATTGACCGAATGAAAACCATACAAGAGAGTGAATGACATGACGTAAAGTAAAAATTTGAAAAACAATTTCAGTACAGATTCAAATAAATATCTAAAAAAAAATCGACCATTTGGAAAAATATAATCTTCTCATTTGATGAAAAAAATCACTTTTGAAACAAATACACACTGTATATTGCACGGGCTTAGAACTAGTTACATAAAAAAGATTGATTTCCATTCTCCTTCTTTCACATTCTTGATTTCATTCCGTTTACCCCGGGCCTTAGAATTTTATTATTTAATGGGCCGTTGACCATAGACTGATAAAATGGGCAATGTAACGCAAACACAAACGTCACAACCCGGCCCAAGAAATAGGGCACACGCGTTTATATTTCCATATACATATATTTAGAAGCCCAGTTTAATTTCTTCATATCCCCCGAATTACAATTTCGGAGCTGAGCATTTTCTGTTGAATCGCCGCCATGGGTAGAAGTAAGATATTCATCTCTTTCTCCTTTTCTCTATCTTCAATCGTTGCTTGAAATGCCGATTTTGCTTATTTATTTGTAATGGATTTGTTCGATTTCAGTTTGTTTAACGGAATGATGAAAATTAATTGAATGCCTTTTCTTTCCCCGAGTATTTTTGTTGGTTAATTGCTTCCATGCTATTAATTATTAGGTTTCTGGATATGCTATAATTTTTAGCATTTGATTCGTTTTGTTAAAAAATTAGTGTAAATCATCTACCTTTGTGATTTTTCCATGTAAGTTGATGACTATTGGTGGTTTTGTATGATTTTAGCTGTATATTTGAGTAGTGACTATTAAATAACAATTAACAAAGAAGTTGATCTAGTTTTTGTAGGATTAAGATGAAATGTAATCCCCTTTTAATTATTTTATGGAGTTCCTTTTGTTAATGAGATAGAAATATGATTGCTTTAATCAGGATGAATCTGATTTGTTTGATTAGGATTGTTTGTGCTGAAGAAACTGAAGTGTGATTGGTTTGAATTTGTTATTTAGGGCCTGCTAGATGTTACCGTCAGATTAAGAACAAGCCGTACCCTAAATCGAGATTTTGTCGTGGTGTCCCTGATCCTAAAATCAGGATTTATGATGTGGGTATGAAGAGGAAGGGTGTGGATGAATTCCCCTTCTGTGTGCACCTTGTCAGTTGGGAGAAGGAAAATGTGTCAAGTGAGGCATTGGAAGCTGCGCGTATTGCTTGTAACAAGTACATGACTAAGTTTGCTGGGAAGGATGCTTTCCACCTAAGGGTTAGGGTACACCCGTTCCATGTGCTTCGTATCAACAAGATGCTTTCATGTGCTGGGGCTGATAGGCTCCAAACAGGTATGAGGGGTGCTTTTGGCAAACCTCAAGGTGTCTGTGCTCGTGTTGCTATTGGTCAAGTCCTATTGTCTGTTCGTTGCAAGGATGGTAACAGCCACCATGCTCAGGAGGCTCTTCGTCGTGCTAAGTTCAAGTTTCCTGGTCGTCAAAAGATCATTGTCAGCAGGAAGTGGTATGTTTATTGTTTGATTTTCTTTGAATTAAGATTTCATTGATTGCTTCAATGCAAAGAGGGATGTGTTATTTGTAGGTGGCTAGGGGCTGATTCCTTCATTGCATTTAACTAGAGTTTTTGTGGTTTTTCAGCTGGGACATGGTTTTGGATGTTTGCTTTTAACTAGTTAGTGTTTCTTTTATCGTGTTTAACAGTATTGAGGTCGGAATTTGTTTTACAAATTATTACTACAAGAATTGATCTGTTTTTTTTTATGGTCACTGGTTGCTTCATCAGCTGATGCTGGCATCTTGTTGCCACATTTGTTTGCAATCTTGAAAATAGAGTTTGATGCTAGTTCAAAAAGAAATATTAAAAGGAGTCCTGTTTTCATGGTTTATTTCTTAAACGTGTCTTCAATTATTTTGTTTCCCATTGGATTAGTCTTGTATATGTGCTAATTTGCTTTACTCTATTTATCAGGGGCTTTACCAAGCACAACCGTGCTGATTATTTGAAGTACAAATCTGAGAACAGGATTCTAAATGATGGTGTCAACGCAAAGGTTCGTGGATGCTTTTCTTTTCTCTCTTCCATGAGCCTTTGATCTTTTACTGCTGTCTGTCTTCCTGTGAGGAGTGTAGTTGTTACTTGTGAAAGTGTGACATATTCTCTGATGGTTTTCAAGGATTTGGTGAACAGAAATAAGAAAATGAAAAGCGTGTCTTTATATGTTCTTCAGTTGTTTGATTATGTTACTGGGTTAGGTTGCCAGCATTGTGCCTGCATAGCTAGTGTTTTATGCAATGTTGTTGCCTTTGGGCATGGTTTGTCATGAGTTGTGGAGGTTTCTTTGCATTAGTGCAATTGGGCATGCGTATCACACAGTTCGTCAGAATGCCTACTGAAAAACTAAGTTGAATTTCTGTGCAAAATGTGTTGTTGGATGCTATCTTGCTACATTTCTTGGTAAAGTTTCTGGATTCTCCATGCACTCATCTTATTTATGTTTGTTGTAGTCACATCATTAACCGATAATGTTAGATTATGCTACTTGTACGCTGTAGCCTGCATATCCTGATAATTGAATTTGATTTCCGGAATCAATATTTTCTTTTGTTTGAGCCTTTATCAATTTGTTGTCAACGCAAAGGTTCGTGGATGCTACTGTCCTCTTTAATGTCGATCAGGATTTTATCTGATGTATTCTGTCTGTTCTGTTGCAGCTTCTTGGTTGCCATGGACCTCTATCTAATCGCAAGGCTGGGCAGGCTTTCCTTACAAGTGCTACTGCTATTGCACAAGAGAAACTTCTAGCTAAACTTCAAGCTTAGAATTTTTCTTTTATGATCAGTCAAAACCAGAGTTTTGGTTTTAGTTTAATGTTGATGTTATTTTCTGAGATTATTGTCGTCATATAACTAGTTTGTAAGATGAGTTGTGCATCAATGAATTTGTTCTGCAGATTCGCTTGTATGATCTCATTCTATTAGTATGAGTGCGAATGTTGACTCAGAAATTAGGCCAAACAACTGAATTGAGGGTTTAGGGCCAAACAACTGGATTACAACTTTAGCTCCTAACGGGTCTGTTTCTCGGGGAGCTAATGGAATGGTTAAATGAAGTTCACGTTCACCTATTTGGTCCTGCAAAATTAAAGATCATACGTACTTTCAAACAAAACATTTTTTTAAAGCAAAATTAATGCTTTAATAAAGAGTCATACGACATCTACAAGAGAAATATAGATCTAACAAGTACATGACAAATTGAATCAAATAAAGGTTTCCTTCATCAAAACTACGGTCGTTGAATGAATCTTGAACTATAGAACGCCTTCCGTATATAACGCTTGTATATAACGCTGGAACATACCACCTTTTCAGAGAGAGGGTCTAACGATTTGTTGCAGCCGCGAGGATGATTTTCACTTGATTCATCTGAATGTACTCGAAAAATTGATATCTGTTGCGATGCCGCATAAAACTTTACAAACGAACCAATTCTATATAAATTCACTGAACGACAAACCAAACATACTAATACTAACTCCACCATAGGGAGACTAACGAACAAGGACGAATTCCGTCCACATGGTGAAAATTTATTTTTCAAACAAAACACACTCATGCTCTTACATTCATATTTTTGGATCTAAATTGGGCAATCTTTATGCAGCCTTGCATCAATTCGAGTAATTTGAAGACACTCCATCTCGATTGATTAGTTGTTTGCAGATTACACCAATACGGGGGATTCATATACCTGAGACTCTGAGAGTGATCAACCTGACGTGGAAGTAGACTAGAAAGGGATGTTGACAGTTGGTAGTGCGTAGGGGTGCTTATGAGCTCACTGAACTCGCGAGCTACTCGAACCCGACTCGGTCAAAACTCGACTCGAGCTCGAGATCGGCTCGAAAATTTAACGAGTCGAGTCGAGTCGAGCCGAGCAACTTGATACTCGACTCGAAAAGTTCGAGAAGCTCGAATTATATATAATATAAATTTTTATAAAAATATAAATGTTTTATTTTATCATTTTTATTCATCATTTTATGTCTTTTTGTTCCTTAATAAAAATATACTTGTTTTTTTTCTTCCTAAAATGGATGAATAAATTATTATGGACAAAAAAAAATTGAAATCGTCCATCTAAATTTTGTCCCACATATGTAAATAAGTGATGGAAAAAAGAAGGAAATGTTATACTCCGTACTTCGTATTAACTTTGTCCCAAATTGGTAAAAAGCGAGGGAGGAAAGGAGGAAAGAGTTATAAGTATTACTCTTTAAGTGAGAAAGTGTACAAATCACTTCCATTGGGCTCAAGTGTGGCTTCATTTTACATGTTAACTTGTTAAAAACGAGCATATTTAGTGAAAACGAAACAACTTCCCTTGAACACGACACAGTATATCAAAATCGAGCACTAACACAATAAACATCACTTTAACAATGTGTTTTGTTGAAAATGTTGCAAAATAAAGCCACACATGCTACTCACGTACAAGTCAATTGCCGGAAAAGCTCAGTCAATGCCGGAAACTTCTCTTACGTTGTCTTTTGCAGAAAAAAATAATTTTACATTAAGGTGTGATTTCACAAAATAAATAAGGTTCTTTCTCGCAAAATTTGGGTTATAATATATATCACAAGCCCTCCAAAAAAAATAGCATTTTAAAAGACGGTTTAACAACCATTATATAATTGCCCGTTTATTGAATGGGCTTAAAACCTAGTTAAATTAACTTTAAAACATTGATTACAAGTATGCCTAACTTAAATATCAAGCTAATAGCTGACCATTGGAGTATAACTAGCTAAAAAAAAGAATAGGTTGAAATATAATGTTGCATAATAAACTAATTTAATAATTAACTTACGTTGAAAATGCTCAAAGGTACCCAAAATAGAATTATAAAAAATGGAGGCATCGTGGAATTACGTCAAACCTCAGACACCCAACTAAGCAAAAACTTTTCTTAAACTAACACTTTGGTTTAAAAATTGTAACATTATTTTGTTCTGTATATTCAAATGGAATACAAGTACTACGTAGTACGTGACATAAAGTATGAACAAGAATATTATTTGTTAACCCTAAGTTTTGGTTGATGACTCAAAGCAAACTTCCTGATGTTGTTGATTTATGTCTACAGTTAAGTGTTCGAATTCCTGTGAAAAACTAAGGATGACTGTTGGAGTTCCTGAGTTGGAAGTGGCAAAACTATAGCATCTAAACTAACATAAAGCAGAGGAACAACTATAGTAATCGGATGGCTCTCATATTAAGCAAAGAATGATGAAGTTCCTAGTCTTGAGTTCTTCTATGCTAAACGAGGAACTCACCGGTTCCGGAGTAGGAACAACTGAAGCTTCTGAGTTGCAAGCTCCAGTAAAGGGAAGACACGAAGACTAGGTAGTTAATTATACTTAGAATTTGTGTAAGTTATTAATATTGTTAATGATATATTATGGAACTAGAGGAACTTAGATTTATTAGAATGATTTGTCAAAATATCTGATAGCAAATTTTATGGAAAATATTTACATGAATAAATATTGTTTTTACGCTTTAAATATAATCAGATTTGCCTAAAATCTTATTCTCCAAGTAAAAACTATTTAAAACTTTCCTAAAATTTCTCCTAAGATTTTGTTACTTAATAAAATGTTTTAAGAGAATCTTGAGTGTTTGAGTTGGTCTAAACCATGTCCAGCATAATAGGAGTTACGTGGGAAGTGGTCTTCCCTTGTTCCTCAAGACAAGGGACGTGAAGACCAAAGCCACTGTAAGTGGCAGTTGAATTTTGAAGGGAACTAACCCGAATGATAAATCTCTATAAAAGGGATAAACATTTTCTGGTAAAAACACACCAACATACACTGAGCATTTTATTCCCTAAAAGCGTTTTAAAGAGTTTTCTTAAAAAATTTTGTGTCCTAGTTGAATTCAAGTTCCTAAGTTCCTAATATATCTAAGCTTTATTAATACAAATTGTTTACATATAAAAGAATTGTATTTTGGGGTGTTCAAGAATTGAGTGATTCTTGTAAGGCTTAGAGTTTAATTCTGAGAGAAAGAGAGGAGGAGAAGCACAGTAATCGAAGGGGATTGCTGTGAGGAACTGGAGTTTGAGTGGAACTCGAGTTATAGATTTATTGTAATCGAGGCTTTGCATTAATATAAAAGTGTTTGAGGTTTTCCCTTCTTGATTAGCATCAAGAAGTTTCCTCAATTGTTTATCTCTTGTCTCTTTCGTTCCCAGTTCCTTAAGTTGTTTTTAAGTTCCGCAAGAAACTTCACTAAAGTTCGAATTACAATTCACCCCCTCCCTCTTGTACGTATTCTACTGGAATATCAGTTGGTATCAGAGCCAGTACTCATGAAAAATACAGGAAACCCTGTTTGAGTCAAGTTCCTGAAAGTATGAACACACACGAGAAACTAGAGGAAGGTTACTCCATGCAAAGGCCACCAATGTTCACTGGCAAATTCTGCACTTATTGGAAGAATCGGATGGAGATATTTATCAAGGCAGAGAACTACCAAGTATGGCGTGTCATAGAAGCCAGGGACTTCGAGGTAACAACAACTAATGCAGAAAATAAGGTAGTTCCTAAACCAATGTCTTATTTTGTTAAAGAAGATTTCGAGAAATATGAGATCAATGTATGCCATGGCTGTTAAGATCTAACATTGTGGCCTTGGACCACATGGAACATAATAGGGTCATGGGGTGCATGAGCGCAAAGTAGATTTGGGATCTCCTTCAAATTACCCAAGAAGGAACCAAAAAAGTTAAGCGTTCTAAAATCGGTATTTTAATGTCCAAATATGAACGATTTGAAATTCTTCCCAAAGAAACAATTCAGGAAATGTTTACTCGATTTACTAACATAACTAACGAATTGGTTTCTCTTGGAAGAATTATACCTACCAATGAACAAGTGAGAAAAATCCTAAGGAGCATGCCACAAGATGACCGTTACAGAACCAAGGTTATTGTATTGTTCGAAACCAAGGACTTTACTAAGTTCAACATCGAACAACTAGCAGGTTCCTTGATGACCCACGAACTGCATCTTGGCGCTGATGATCTTGAGAGTTCTAGAAATCGAGGGTTAGCCCTAAAAGCAGAGGAACTCGATGAGTCAGAACCAGATGAAGAGGAAGCTGTCATGCTGGTAAGGAGGATGAAAAGGCTCTACATGAACTTTAAGCAAGGGAACCAGAAGGGAACAAACTTTGCGAGAAAATCAAATAGTTCCAAAATCGAACAAGGCTGCTTCAAATGCTGAGAAACTGATCACCAAATTCAAGACTGCCCTCAATGGGAAAATGACAAAGGAAAAGGAAAAGGAAAAGGCAAGGAACAATCCAAGAAATGATACAACAAATCCACCTTTGTCAAGCCTAACTTCAAGAAATCCATGATAGTTGCGTGGGGTGAAGAAATTGATTCTGGAGATGATGAGGAACAACCAAGTGAAGAGACTGTCAACCTTTATCTTATGGCTAAGATACATGAAAATCAATGAAGTAAGTTCCTCCACTCTTCAATGTCTTTCAAAATTTAAACTAATTGAATTGTTGTTGGAAACACTAGAAGACTACAAAAAGCTTAGTATATTAAAAGGCCAAAGTGATAAGGCCTTGTAACTTAGTAAGGGACATATGACCTACCTAAACAATGTCAAATCCGATGTACATGGTAGGTTCTTTGAATTACTAGAAAGAAACACCTACCTTACTGAGTCGTTTGAAAAAGTTAAAAATGAAAACATCCTACTCCGAGTAGAACTTAGTCAATACAAGATGTTTAATATGAGTCTAGATCCTACTAGGTCCATGGAAATTAATATGGGATTTTTTAATTTAGACTTAGAGAATTTAAACAGTGACTTGATTACAGTAAAGGAACATAAAGAAAAATTGGAAAAGGAATTAGCTATTGCTAGGGCTCAGAAACAGCCACATAAGGCCTCTCCCAAATGGATTGAAAATTCTCAATCTAAGCGAACAAAAGGCTTAGGTTTCTCACACAAAAAGAGTCACAATAACGCCAAAAAGCATGAGGAATTGCCTAGCATAAAAGTTTGTTTCTTTTGCGGGAATGGTAATCATGTCAGCACTGAGTGTTCCAAGAAAAAGGAACAAGATTAGAAATTATGTGAAAACATATGGGTTAAGAAGTTAGAGGTTGTAGTGGAAAAGGAACTCGAGGAAACCTGAGTTCCTGTAAC
The DNA here is from genome assembly GCF_020520425.1 of Spinacia oleracea. Taxonomy (NCBI): domain Eukaryota; kingdom Viridiplantae; phylum Streptophyta; class Magnoliopsida; order Caryophyllales; family Amaranthaceae; genus Spinacia; species Spinacia oleracea. Next base: position 25,023,115 of record NC_079491.1, on the reverse strand, counting down.
TAATCACTAATTTTTATATAGGTTCTAGTGAGGGGGAACAGCTCGTGGTATCTCGACAGCGGGTGTTCCAAACATATGACAGGAGACAAATCAAAATTTCTGTCACTAGAAGCCTACAATGGATCGGAGGAACTGTGACCTTTGGAGACAACATGAAAGGGGAACTTGTTGTAATTTGAAAGGTTGGATGGTCAAGTTCCCATGCCATTGATAATGTATTTTTGGTCGAGGGCCTCATGCACAGTCTACTAAGCATTTCCCAATTTTGTGACAAGGGAAACTCTGTAAGTTTTACTTCTAAAAACTGTCAAATTATTAACAATGACACTGGGAAAGTTATTTTGGAAGGAACTCGTAAAGAGAACACATATATTGTGGATCTCAATACAGTTCCAAAGAATAACTTAACCTGCCTCAGTGCCAATGAAGATGATCCACTACTATGGCATAAGAGATTAGGACATATATGCTAGCTTCTCACTACTCGACAAACTAAGATCAAAGGAACTGGTTCGAGGCCTACCCTCAATCAAGTTCCTAAATGATAAAGTATGTGATGCTTGTGCCAAAGGCAAACAATCAAACATGTCAGGAGCTCTTTCAAGCCTAAGTAAATGGTCAGCACAACAAAACTATTGGAACTCATCCATATGGACTTGTGTGGACCAATGAGGATTCAAAGTATAAGTGGAAAAAGATATGTTTTGGTTATTGTTGATGATTATTCTCATTTTACTTGGGTTATTTTCTTGGCCAGTAAGGATGAAACGTTTGATGAATTTGTTACTTTCTCTAAGAAAATACAAAGAACCACATGTCATCAACTGATTCACATAAGATCGGATCATGGAACAGAATTTGAAAATCACAAGTTCGACGAGTACATCAAGGAACAAGGTATGGATCACAACTTTTCTACTCCCAGGACTCCACAACAAAATGGAGTCGTTGAGAGAAAAAACAGAACCTTGAAATACATGGCTAGAACCATGTTAATTGCCAGTTCCTTGGTGGCAGAAGCAGTAAACACAACTTGTTATAATTAATAGAGTAATGATTCGTGCCATTTTAAACAAAACCCCTTATGAACTGTTAAAAGGAATTAAACCCAACATCTCCTATTTTAGAGCTTTTGGGTGCAAATATTTTGTCCACAATAATGGAAAAAGGAACTTGGTGAAATTTGACGAAAGAAGTGATGAGGCAGTATTCCTAGGATATGCCTTAAATAGCAAAGCTTACAGAGTTTACAACAAAACATCAATGTGTGTAGAGGAAAGTGTACATATTTTTTTTGATGAAACTAACAAAATTGATGAAGTTCAGGAACATGAGGGTTTCAAAATTGGTTTGATTTGTGTTACAGAAAATGATGAGGAGATCCATCAAGCTAGACAACCTGCTGAACCAGGAGCTCAACAAAATCAATAAGTTCCTGTTCGAGAGGAACAGGAAGAAAAACAGGGAGTTCCTGTTCTAGAGGAACTCACAATGGATCCTAGAACTCCTGATCTAGAGGAACCAAAAGAGATTCCTGAACCTGTGGAACACCATATTGTTCAACATGAAACTCAGGAAACATAAGGAACTAAGGAGACTGTGGCAGATCCCATGGCTCAGTTTCAACCTAAGCCATGGAAACATCAAAGTTCCCATCCAATGGAACTCATCATCAGTGACATTAGATCAAACAAGACCACAGCTCAGGAACTTCTCTGCTTTCCATGCGTTCCTCTCCATAATTGATCCAAGGAACCACAATGAAGCATTGGAAGATGCTGACTGGATAACTTTCATGCAAGATGAATTGAATGAGTTCAAAAGGAACAAGGTATGGCACTTGGAACCCAAGCCAAAGAATCAAAAGGTGATCGGTTTAAAGTGGGTGTTCCGGAACAAGCTCGATGAACATGGAACAATAATCAGGAACAATGAAAGGTTAGTCGTCAAATGTTACAATCAACAGGAAGGTATTGATTTCGAAGAAACTTTTGCTCATGTTGCTAAACTAGAATAAGGATTTGACTGGAGTCTCACATGACTGCAGTAATAAGGATACTTAGGTATCTCAAAGGAACAGACGACCTATGTTTGTTCTATCCAAGAAGTGGATCATTCGAACTAAAAGGGTATGCAGATGCAGATTATGCTGGTGATTTAGTAAATCGAAAAAGCACATCAGGTATGGTTCAATTCTTAGGTTTGTCAAACTTATAGATATGATCTGGAAATTCAGGATTTTTGAATTCAGGATTTTGCTCCAAGAAACAAAATATTGTTGCTCTATCCACAACTGAAGCTGAGTACGTAGCTGCTGCAGCCTGTTGCTCTCAAATACTATGGATAAAAAAATAGTTAAGGGACTTTGGGATCATATATGACTGTGTTCCAATTTATTTTGATAATACTATTGCTATTTGCATCTCAAAAGATTTGGTGCATCATTCCCGGGTCAAGCATATCCATATTAGGCATCACTTTCTTAAGAATAATGTATAAAAAGGCTTAAACAAATTAGATTTTTGTCAAACTAATAATCAAATTGCTGACATCTTGACTAAGCCCTAAGCAGGGAGGAACATGAGAAAATGAGACTGGAACTCGGAATGATCAAGCTAAGATAAATACAATTTAAGTTCCTCCAAGGCAAAGACAACAATTATGGTACATGGTACTGCTTATTTCAAACACAATTTTACGTGTGCAAACATAGTTGAAGTTTACCATCGTAAAGAATCAACTTACTCAACAAACAAGCTCGGTAAGCATCCTCCTTATAAATCAGTGACATGAGATACAAAATTAAGCAAGTTAATTTTAGTTTTTTTGTTAAATTATTTCTTTTATATTTGATATATTTTCTTTAAAATTAGAAAATCAGTTTTTTTAAAATTCAAAAAGATCTCCCAATTAAATGTCTATCTTATTTTTCCGTTCCTATAATCATTAAATAGAGAAACTCTTCATCTTCCTTATTCACTCCCCTTTTCCATCTTCTCCATCATTCTCACACGCTTTCTCCACTAACCCAACACATTCATCCTCATTCATCCACGTATAAAATCACCACCGACCATGGTCCTCACAAGCCAAAACACCGATCTCTCCAGCCTCAAACAAAAGAGAAACCCATCATCTCTCGTACCTATGGATACCTCACCCATGCAATACCTAATTCCCCTTCAAACCCGAAACCCATTGCTAGCTCTCACTCAAGGGGAACCGATCAACCAAGATGTGGAAATGGTGACTCCAACCACCAAACCCCGATCCTCAAATCGGAAAACAAAGAAATGTCAAGTCGAGGGTTCCAGCTACCGGATGGAGGAAATGGAGGTGAGTACTCGATCTCAGGGGGAAGAAAAGAGATCGAAGAAACTCACGGCGGAGGAAAACAACTTGGTTGAGGAATTTTCCATCAACGCAATTTGGTGTGAGGCCTCGAAATTCGGCGAACTGATGGACATTCTTGAGCATCAAAAATGGGTAAGCTTTTTGAGTAATTATGCAAAATCACCACTTATTCCTGATGCTATGAAAGAATTTTGCAAGAATTTCAAATGTTTTGATAATGTTTATTCGAGTATCGTGAATGGAACTCTAATTGAGTTCGATGCTGTTTATTTGGAAAAACTGTTTGGTACTCCCAATAGAGGGTTTGATATGTGGCTAAAATGTCAAATTAAGGTTACAATAGATAATGTAAATGAAGAACACATTGTTGGTTCAACTGAGGGAGATAGCTCTATATCCACCTCTACAAATCAAAACTCCTTTTCCCCACTTCAGAAACTGTTGTTTAATATTGTGTGGAGAGGCGTTGTTCCTCGCACCCAAAAGAGGAGCATTGCTAGTCTCTTTGATGCTTGGCTCATGTACTGTCTTGAAAGAAAAATCCCGATCAATTTTCCGGCCATAATGATTAAACACCTATCCATATGCATCCCCAAATACAAAATTCCCTATTCCTCTCTGCTAACTTCTATTTGTGAAAGTTTTTCGGTCGATTGAGTAAATATGATTCCATGCCCCTTAAGTCTACTCAAATTGTCCAATCGTAAATGCTCACCCTTTTGAAACTCAAGGCCGTGCAGGGAAAAGTGATTAGAGTTGGTAAGGAGGATAACAAGGAAGTGGAGGAGGAAGAGGAACTCACCCCTGTCAAGGTAAGACTCTCTCGAGTTCCTCAGACCTATAGCAAGAAAAAGGGGATTGCGGTGTCACAGGGCAAGAGAAAAAGTATGAGGGTGGCCTGTAGGGAAAATAGAAAGAAGGGTCATGTGTACATGGACAATACAGGAGATGAAGGAGTTGAGGAGGGTACTCAGGAACAGGAGAAACAAGGTGAAGGAGATAACACAGAGAGTGGGGTTTTTGTTCCCATTCAGAAAGAGGAACTAGCTAGGGCAGTTAAGCTATGGAACATGTCCACTGCTCCAACCCATAAGCCTTCAGTTCAGGGAGTTCCTTCTATGAAGGAACATGCTCCATCTTTAAGTGCTTTTTCAAGGTTTGCCGTGTTTGGCTCCTTCAGTTCCTCTGAAAGCTCCAAAGATCAACAGATCAAGGAACTCAAAGGAACTGTAGATAATCTGAAAGCCATTGTGTCTCGATTGGTGGAGTTGCAGGAAGAAACTAATCACAGGATCAGTCAAATGCAGGCACATGTGGGTTCCTTGGTTGAAGTTGTTCGAACTCTGCAAAATAATTTTTAGCACTACTCTGATCAGGGCAATGCTACTCGAACAACCATCCTTTCAAAGATCAACAATCTGGAGGCAGTTGAGGAAACAATAGTGGAAGAAGCAGCTTCTCCTCCTCAAGCGTAAACACATTCCTGCCTATTTATCATCTATTAATGCTTATGGAATATTTATTTTTTGTTGTTTTGTATAATTAAACTCGGGTGATCTCCCTTTTCTGTTGGTTTTTAAATAACTTGCTATGGTTAAAGTATCTTATACTGTTGATTTATTTGGTTGTTGTTTCTCGAAATTGAATGTTGTGTGAACAGGTACAATACTTTGAGGCTAACTTGACTTGCCGAACGTTGATCGTGGGGAACTGTGTTTGGAATATCTGTATTTTGTTTTGTTCTTTTTGTTAATGCCAACAGGGGGAAAATCATTTGCAAACTTCTTAAGGCGATCAACTTGGTTTCATGCTCATTATCTCGGGTCTCTTCTCTGTAAGTAATTACTTAATTATTAATTTCACTAGTAATTTTATGTTAGAAGCTTCATCTATTTAGTACTGTATGTTAATCTCTGGTTATGAAAGTTTGTTTGTGTTGTCATCACCAAAAAGGGGAATATTGTTGACCCTAAATTTTGGTTAATGACTCAAAGAAAACTTCCTGATGTTGTTGGTTTATGTCCAAAGTTAAGTGATCGAGTTCCTTTGAGGAACTAGGATAGCTGTTGGGGTTCCTGAGTTGGAAGTGGCAAAGCTAGAGCATCTGAACTAACATAAAGCAAAGGAACAATTATAGCAATCGGATGGATCTCATATTAAGCAAAGAATGATGAAGTTCCTAGTCCTGATTTCCTCTATTCTAAACGAGGAACTCACCTGTAATCCCCCGTAAATTTATAAATTTTATTAATATATTTTAACGTATAGTTATTTATATTTTAAATAGGATTTACGAATTTTAGTAATAAATATATAATTAACGTTGATTTATTTTATTTATTTACGTTTTAAATATTTTAACGATTTATGAAATTAAAAGTAATTTTAGAATTTTACATTGAAAAGAATTCGAATTACGAAAACACGTTCGATTGAAATTAGAAATTTGGATTCTAACAACTTAAATCCTACTCCTAGCCCAATTTGGAAAAGCCCAAACCAAAAAAAAAATAAAGACAAAACCCAACCAATACTCCCTTTCTCTTTTCTAATTCACGTACAAACCAACTACACCCAAAACCCTCCATCCTCCTTCAACCTCACGCACAACACCAGCAACTCATCCTCTCTCATCGCCGTTTCTCTCCTTCACGTCGGTCTCCTCGCCGCCGGTCTCCTCGCCGTCGGTAAGTCTCCTCCGACCTTCTCCTTCGTCCTTTCCTCCTCCTTTGTTCCTCGTTAAGTTCTTTTATCTCATGGATTTGTTCTCACACCCCTGATTCGCTGTTGGTGTTCGAACCCGCAGCCTGAACCTTGCTGTAACCGTCGTCCGGCAACCTCTCATCGTGCCGCCGTCCACCTTGCACGGTATTCTTCTCTTTCCTCCTCCCTTTTTCTTTTTTTTTTCGTTCTTTTCATTGCTTGAGCTCTTTGATTTCGTGGCTGACCACCACCATGTTCGCGCAGCAACCACCGCACGCAACCACCGTGCTCATCCCTCGCCGCGAGCCACCACCTGTCCGTCGGCCAACCATTCTCTCTCCCTATTTTCTTGGTTATTTCTTGAACCTTAAGTAACGAATTATTTTAATTAATTATGGTTTGTTAATTTAAATTATGTTCTTGATATTAAATTTATAATTTTTATGGCTTGGATTTGATTTTCAGATTTGGTGTGAAATTATTATAAACCAATTATTTTCAGTTTTGGTTAATTAAAAATTAAGTTCGGGCTTAATCATGATTTATTGATTTGAATTATGTTTTCTTGAATTAAAGTTATGGGTTTTGTGATTTAAATTATAAATTTAAGATTATATGAATTTTATAATAAAGTTATTAATTTTCAGATTATCAAATTACATTGAAATATTAATTTTGATTGTTTAAAGTATGAAATTCAAGGTTTTTATGATTATAAATCATGGTAGGTTAAGTATGGATTATTGAAATTGTTGTTTTGAGATTCTAGGAACGTAGATTGACTTTGGTGAAGCTTTTAAATGAATTTATATTGCTGAAAATTTAAAGTACGATGTTTGCAAAAAGTTTTCAACGAATTTCAATCACTAGTTCAATAACTATGATGCTAGGAAATCAAATGTTTAAGTTTTGTTATTGGGGAAGGTTCTAAATATGCTTAGGATGCATTTAGAATGCTTTATTATGATTGCCAATGATTAGAAATTGATTGGGATTACTTGTTGGTTGTTTTAGGCGGAGAATTCTCTTTAGGCGACTTTTGAAAGTGTTAAAGTGGCCTATCAATTTGTTTACACAAGGTACGTACGTACCTGTGTGCTTGGAATGCGTGCTATTTGTTGAAACCATGTTGAAATTGTTGATGAACTTGGTTATGTTGATATTATTGTTGAACTTGGCGATGTTGCTATTATTGACGAACTTGGTTATGTTGAAATTGCATGTTTAATACTGTTGGACGGACATATTGAACTTATATTGCATTATGAGAATTGTAACATGTGAGTATGGATGATTGATACAAACATGTTGGTTGGGAACACTAGATTATTCTATATGTTGGTTTGGATCGATTGATTATTGTTCCCTTTTTAGCTTTTCACTACTTTATGAGGGCGGTGGACCTTGTTTAGTAAGTTGAAACTTTATACCCATATACAGGGTTAATCATGGTTAAAGGAAAGGTTGGGTAAATTGGAATGAGTCTTGATTGATGCCTTTATGATCACTTACTTAATTCCAAGATAAAAACAGTTGTGAACGAATGTGGATTGTATGCCTTATGTGATTGTTGAGTCATAACAGAGTCTCAATTTGTAAATCATGTAAAGTGAAACTGAGTAGCAATAGCTTTAGACTGTGCACGTCTAAAGTGACGGACAAACAGGAGTTGGGGTTCATGGTGGTAGCCCATGGCCTTTTCTGGAACCGTATTGATCACCGTGTTCTATTTTTATTAAAACGTTCCTCGATATCACAGGTCTCTGAGGTTACGGAGTCGCGCCCGTACCTCGTCTTCCTTAGTGAAGGCTGTCGGACGGTCAACTCGGTCCATTGTCTATTTCAACTAAAATAATATTATTGCTAAAAGTCTAGCCTAGTCTAGTCTGGTCAAGTATGGTCGTCAAACTATCATGTTTTGTCTGCCTTTATTTGTGTTCATTAGTATCATGTTAGGGTTGTTCGTTTAATAAAATCATGTTAGGATTATTATTGATTTAGTATGTAGTACTCAGCTTTGCTGATTACGTGCTTTTTCTTGTGCATGTTGATCATGGCTATGCCTTATTGATCCTGTGATGACCCAATCTTTGGTGAGCAGTCTCTAAGGATCAATAAGCATTGTCCATCTGCAGGTTTGAAGATGTTGCATCATTGGGATCGGGAATAGAGAGCTTGTATTTAGTTTTGATTTGCTAAGTTGACTTGGGTTTGTTTAATTGGACTTTAAACTTGTCGTACTATTTATATTTCCTTATTTTCGTTGGTTGATTTTTGGGACTAAACCTGTAATCGGTTATTTATAAACCTAAAGTTAGTTTTATGTTTTCCGCTGCAAAATTCTGAATAAGCCGTTACGTTTTCACACGGGCGATAATGCCTTGATAATTCTCTACGTTTTATATTAAAAGGTTATTTTAGAAAAGAAAGAATTGTCTGGGTGTTACAATGATACCACTTTGTAACACCCCGACAATTCCCATTTTCTAAAATATCCCTTTTTAAATATAACTGTAGGGAATTATCAAAGTATTATCGCCCGTGTGAAAACGTAGCGGCTTATTCAGAATTTTGCAGCGGAAAACATAAAACTAACATTTAGGTTCATAAATAATCTTATTACATATTAGGTCCAAAACCAATTAACTGGAATAAGGAAATACGAATAGTACGACAAATTTCAAATTAAGTTAACAAACCAAATCATTTAAATAAGCAAATATAACTACAAACTCTCTAATCCCGATCCCAATGATGCATCATCTTCAAACCTGTAGATGGGCAACGCTTATTGATCCTTAGAGACTGCTCACCAAAGATGGGTCATCACAGGATCAATAAGGCATAGCCATGATCAACACACACAAACAAAGCACGTAATCAGCAAAGCTGAGTACTACATACTAAAACAATAATATTCCTAACATGATACTATTAAAGGAACCCTAACATGATACTAATGAACATAAGTAAGGGCAGACAAAACATGATAATTTGACGACCATACTTGACTAGACTAGGCTAGACTTATGACAATAATATTATTTTGGTTGAAATAGACAATGGACCGAGTTGTCCATCCAGAAGTCTTCACTAAGGAAGACGAGGTACGGGCGCGACTCCGTAACCTCAGTGACCTGCGATATCGAGGAACGTTTAAATAAAAATAGGACACGGTGATCAATCCGGTCCCAGAAAAGGCCATGGGCTACCACCATGAACCCCAACTCCTGTTTGTCCGTCACTTTAGACGTGCACAGTCTAAAGCTATTGCTACTCAGTTTCACTTTACATGATTTACAAATTGATACTCTGTTGTGACTCAACAATCACATAAGGCATATAATCCACATTCGTTCACAACTGTTTTTATCTTGGAATTAAGTACGTGATCATAAAGGCATCAATCAAGACTCATTCCAATTTACCCAACCTTTCCTTTAACCATGATCAACCCTGTATATGGGTATAAAGTTTCAACTTACTAAACAAGGTCCTCGGCCCTCATAAAGTAGTGAAAAGCTAAAAAGGGAACAACAACCAATCGATCCAAACCAATCATATAGAATAATCTAGTGTTCCCAACCAACATGTTTGTACCAATAATCCATACCAACATGTTACAGTTCTCTTAGTGCAAAACAAGTTCAATAAGTTTGTCCAACAGTATTAAACATGCACATTCCATATAACCAAGTTTGTCTATAATATCAACATCACCAAGTTCAACAATAATATCAACATGATTTCAACAATTAGCACACATTCCAAGCACGCAGGTATGTACGTACCTTGTATAAACAAATTGATAGGCCACTTTAACACTTTCAAAAGTCGCCTAAAGAGAATTCTCCGCCTAAAACAACCAACAAATATTCCCAATCAATTCCTAATCATTGATAACCATAAGAGAGCATTCTAAATGCATCCTAAACATATTTAGAACTTTCCCCAATATCAAAACTTAAACATTTGATTTCCTAGAATCATAATTATTGAATTAGTGATTGAAATTTGTTGAAAACTTTTGCAAACATCGTACTTTAAATTTTCAGCAATATAAATTCATTCAAAAGCTTCACCATGGTCAATCTACGTTCCTAGTATCTCAAAACAACCAATTCAATAATCCACACTCAACTCATCATGATTAATAATCATAAAAACCTTGAATTTCATACTTTAAACAATCAAAACCAATATTTCAATGTAATTACATAATCTGAAAGTTAATAACTTTATTATAAAATTCATATAATCTTAAATTCATAATTTAAATCACAAAACCCATAGCTTTAATTCAAGGACACATAATTCAAATTAATAAATCATAATAAGCCCTAACTTATAATTCAATCAACCAAAACTTGAAATTAATTCGTTTATAAACTCAACCAACATCTGAAAATCATGTTCAAACCATAAAAATTATGAATTTAATATCAAGAACATAATTTAAATCAACAATTATAATTAATTTAAAATAATTAGTTACTTAGGGTTTAAGAAATAACCAAGAACCAAACAGGAGAGAGGTTCGGCCGGCTGGTAGGTGGTGGCTCACGACGAGGGGCTGGGCACGGCGGCGGCGTGCGGTGGCTGCTGCGCGAGCGGGGTGAGAACATGCAAGCATTAAGGGAAGCACGAAAAAAACGTGGGGGAGGGAAGACCGAAAGCAGAGGAAGAAAGGAAAGAGGGAAGACGAAAAAAGAAGAGGATTACCGGTGAGGTCGCCGGTGGCTGAGGCTCGGCGACGGCGTGGAGGGAGAGAGGACGAGAGAGGAGGGTTTCCTCTTTTCTTTCTTTTTTTGTTTCACGTGAGTATGGAGGGAAGAGAGAGGAGGGTTTGGTTTGTTTGTTTGTTTTTTTTTTTTTTACGTGAATGAGGAAAGGAGAAGGGAGTATGGTTTTTGGGTTTTGTTGGTTTGGGCTTTGCCCAAATGGGCTAGGAGTAGAATTTAGGTTGCTGAATCCGAAATGGTTAGGATTTGCTTTCTGATTTCAATAGAACGTGATTTCAAAATCCGAATTCGTTTTAACGTAAAATTCAAAATCAATTTTGATTTCATAAATCATTAAAATATTCAAAAAGTAATAACATAATTATATTTTAATTACATATTCATTTCTAAAATTCGTAAATTACATTTAAATATATTAAATATACGTTAAAATATATAAATAAAATATAATAAAATTACGGGGGATTACAATCTACCCCTCTTAAAAGAAGTTTCGTCCCGAAACTTGACACGGAAATTCACATATCTTTCCAAACTTTTCAACTTATTCTTATTGTAGAAGTACTTTGTGCCACTCTTATGCACTCTTTTGCCGACTAAGCGATACTTGTAATACTCAAGAACACATTTTCTTATGCGGAGAATCTATTTACTTGCATCATCATGTAAAGGTTGCTAAAAATAAGCATAAAATGCATAAAAACACCATAAAAAATAGGTAAAAGCGCGAATTTCTATCGCATTCTACCCCTCTTAAAGAAAACGAGTTACGCCCTCGTAACTCACCTCAGGAAATAACTCAGGATACTTGATCTTCATTTCAGCTTCGGCTTCCCACGTTGCCTCTTCGTTCCCGTGGTTTGACCAAAGCACTTTCACTATGCTGACGTCCTTGTTGCGTGTACTACGCACTTTTCTATCAAGGATTTTCACAGGCCTTTCTTCGTATGTGAGGCTACTATCAATCTGGATTCTCTCAGGCTCTAAGATATGACGCTCATCCGGGATATAGCGCTTTAGTTGGGAAATGTGAAACACGTCGTGCATCTTTTCAAACTCCATTGGCAAGGCTAACTTGTATGCTACTTTCCCTATTCGTTGCAGAATCTCATATGGGCCTACATACTTGGCACTTAGCTTGCCCTTCTTCCCAAATCTCATCACACCCTTGGTTGGTGATACTTTCAAGAACACTTTATCACCTACTACAAATTCATCATCTCTTCTTTTCAAATCAGCATAACTCTTTTGCCTATCCTGGGCAGCTTGAATTCTAGCCTGAATTATTTTCACATTCCTGACAGTCTCCTCAATGAATTCCGTTCCCAAGACTATATTTTCACTAAAATCATTCCAGCAGGTAGGACTTCTACATTTTCTCCCATATAGTGCCTCAAAAGGTGCCATCTTAATGCTTGCATGGTAGCTATTGTTGTATGAAAATTCGATCAAGTCTAGATGGTCTTCCCAACTACCCTTAAAGTCAATCGCACAAGCCCTCAACATATCTTCCATAATCTGGTTAGTTCTCTCAGTCTGACCATCGGTTGCAGGGTGGAAAGCAGTGCTCATTTTCAAAGTTGTCCCAAGGTTCAACTGGACCTTTTGCCAAAATTTCGAGAGGAATCTTGAATCACGGTCTGAGATAATATCGGTTGGGACCCCATGCAACCTCACTACATGCTTAATGTAAGTCTTTGCGAGCTGTTTCTTTTTCCATGTCTCTTTAATCGGAATAAACACGGCTGATTTTGTTAGACGGTCCACAATAACCCAAATGGTATCATTTTCGTTCTTTGATCTAGGCAAGGCAGTAACAAAATCCATAGAAATGGAATCCCACTTCCATCCAGGCACTTCTAAAGGTTGAAATTTCCCCATGGGTCTTTTGTGGTCTATTTTGACTTTCTGACAGGTTAGGCATCTAGACACAAACTCGGCAACTTCCCGTTTCATATTAGGCCACCAATAGATTTGCTTCAGGTCTTTGTACAACTTGTCACCCCCAGGGTGCACAGAATATGGAGTATTATGCCCCTCATCCATAAGACGTCTCTTGAGTTCTTCACACTTTTGTGGTACACACCATCTCCCTTTGAACCTCAAACTACCATCTTCATGAATCTTGAAATCCACTTCTTTCCCTTGACCCATCTTTTCTTTGATTTTCTCTAAGTAATCATCCCCAGCTTGACTTTCTCTAATCTCCTCGAATATAGACAACCCCAACGATAATGCACTCAGTTTTGCTTTGGTTTCCCCAGGATTTACTATTTCCAGGCTAAGTCTCTGCATGTCTCGACACAACTCTTCAGGTACTGCCAAGACATTCATACTATGGCTAGATTTCCTACTCAATGCATCGGCAACTACATTTTCTTTCCCCTCATGGTACTGGATGTTCAAATCATAGTCCTTGATCAACTCTAACCATCTTCTTTGTCTCATGTTGAGATCTTTCTGGGTGAAAATGTATTTTAGGCTTTTGTGGTCTGTGAAGATCTTACATGTTGCCCCATAGAGGTAATGTCTCCAAATTTTCAAAGCGAAAACAATCGCAGCTAGCTCTAGATCGTGGGTAGGGTAATTAGCCTCATATAGTTTCAATTGACGCGACGCATACGCAATCACCTTCCCATTTTGCTGTAATACACACCCCAACCCATTCTTCGACGCATCACTATATACCTCAAACCCTTCATTCCCATCAGGCAAGGTTAAAACAGGTGCTAAGGTTAAACGCTCTTTTAGAATTTGGAAGGCTTCCTCACATTTTTCGCTCCACTCAAATTTTGATTCTTTCTTCATTAAGTTGGTCATGGGTCTTGCTATCTTTGAGAAATCTCTCACAAATCTCCTATAATACCCAGCTAGCCCTAAGAAACTCCGAATATCAGACACATTCTTCGGAGTAGGCCACTCCCTCACAGCTTGAATCTTGGCAGGATCCACAGAGACTCCTTCCTTTGACACATAATGCCCCAAAAATGCTACCTTTTCCAGACGGAACTCACACTTAGAGAACTTTGCATACAACTGGTTCTTCCTAAGCGTCTCCAAGATAACCCTCAAATGTTCATCATGTTCCTTTTCATTCCTCGAATAGATCAGAATATCATCAATGAATACCACCACAAACTTATCTAGGAACTCATGGAAAATCCTATTCATCAGATCCATAAATATGGCGGGTGCATTGGTTAACCCAAAAGGCATTACTGTAAACTCATAATGGCCATAACGAGTCCTAAAGGCAGTCTTAGGAATGTCTTTTTCAGCTACCCTCAATTGGTGATATCCCGAACGCAAATCAATCTTTGAGAATACACTTGCCCCGTTCAACTGGTCAAACAGGTCATCTATCCTAGGCAAAGGATATTTGTTTTTTATTGTTACGTTGTTCAACTCCCTATAATCAATACATAGCCGCATACTCCCATCTTTCTTTTTGACAAACAATACTGGAGCTCCCCACGGTGATGCACTAGGCCTAATGTACCCCTTGTCGAACAAGTCCTGCAATTGTGTCTTTAACTCACTCATTTCTGGGGGTGCCATCCTATAAGGTGCTTTGGATATAGGTGCGGTTCCGGGATTTAACTCTATGGTAAACTCGAGTGCTCTAGCCGGTGGCATACCCGGGATCTCATCCGGAAATACATCTACGAATTCTCTTACGATTGGGACATCCTCTATCTTTACCCCAGTTTCCTTACTCACATCTTGGACACTACAGAAAAATAGTTCGCACCCTTTATTGATCAATTTCCTCACTTGCAATGCGGAGATCACCCCAAAGTTCCTAGTCTTCCCAAAACGTCTATATGATATTGGTTTTCCAGTAGGGTTCTTCAGGCTTACTTTCTGAATCTCGCAATCTATCCTGGCCTTGTATAAGCTTAGCCAATCCATCTCCAGAATCACATCTAGGTCCCCCAAACTAAATTCTATCAAATTAGATGGAAAAGTGCAATCTTTTATCTTCAAAGGCAAGTTCTTAAATAATTTCGTACACCTTATTGTTGCACCATTAGGCATACTAACAGGTAAATCAATTGCCTCAAAATCTACTAACTTCAAATTTTTAACAATAGAGGTCCTAATAAAAGAATATGTTGCCCCTGAATCAAACAATGTTTTAACAGGTAAGGAGTTGATAGAGAAAGTACCCGAAACTACATCTGCAGAACGTTCAGCTTCATTTCTACTCATTACGAACAGCTTTCCGGGAGCCTTGTTGTTATTGTTGTTCCCATTGGCAGGTTTGTTTTGGTTTCCCTGGTTATTTGGTGCCCCAGCAGGCTTCGAACCTTGGTTCCCCGAATGGTTAAACCCTGGTTTCCCTTGGTTACTACTCCCACTACCATTTAACTCTTTCTTCTGCTTTGTGAAGCACTCAAACTCTCTATGTCCCTTCTTATGACAATAGTTGCAAATTACCAATTCCCCCTTACAATCCTTCCCAGGGTGGTTGTTGTTGCACCTCCTGTAGTGGTACACTCTGTCAGTTTGGTTTCTGTTGTTATAGCTATTCCCCTGGTTGTTTCTTCCCTGGAAATTACCGTTACCATTACCATTACCATTGCCATTCCCATTTCTATTCCTTTTGAAGTTCCCCTGACCTCCCCCAGCATTAAACTCTTTCCTTTTATCCCCAACAACAATATTCTTTTTGTCTCTCCTAGTCTGCAGGCCATAAATATGAGCAGCTCTTCCATACACAATGTCTAAGGACGTAAAGGTTTCCCCGCCTAATCCCAGTTGGATCTCATCGTTAATCCCTGCTCAAACCTCTGAGCCTTTAGTTCCTCAGTAGCTACCACCTCAGGTGCAAACCTCGACAAAGCTATAAACTTACTGTAGTATTCAGCAATGGTCATATTCCCCATCCTAAGGTTGATAAACTCCTGGGCTTTCTGCTTCCTCGTAAAAGGAGGATAAAACTTCCCCCTCAAAGCAACAATAAAAGAATCCCAATTGAATCCCTCAGCAGCACTTAGTCTAGTCTCATTTTCCCTCCACCAAAGGTCGGCCTCATCTTTCAGGTAGAGGACAGCTTGGCCTACTTTCATATGCTCAGGACAGTTTACCGCCCCAAATAGTTTCTCAAACTCCCTGACCCAGTTTTCAAGGAAGGTGGGGTCTGCCTGCCCCTTAAAGTATGGTGGCTTAACTTTCGCAAGCCTTTCAAACATGTCCCCTGCAGAATCGGGGCGCTCAGTTCTTTCCTGGGTTAGTTTTTCCGCCAAGAGGCGAATAGCAGCAGCTAGGTCACTATTATTGGCCATCCTAGAGCGCGACCTGAAATTAATATACTCTAATTCAGGTTCAAAACTTTACTTACATTATCCTCTAGCAATGCAATATCACATCAACATTCAAAATGCACACGAAATGAACAATCATGCAAAACATTCAACTGAGAGACAAGGAATAACTTCAATCATCACGAATAATAAGTTAGAATAAAAGAAGAAAACATTCCCCTTGCGTGCCCGTAAAACTTTGATCCTTTAGATAGTCAATAATCTAACTTTTATTCCTCAGAAGAATGCCAATAACAATCCTAAATATTAACACACACCTGTTCTCAAAATAAAGTAAAAAGGTTCTACGATATAAACATAAACTATGGTTGGGCGGATTGTCCAACATTTTTCTCACACACAACTAAATATGTAAGCAAAGCTAATTAAAGGGAAACATCATCAGACTTGTCCTTTGATTCGCTATAACCTTCTAGGGTGAATAACTCATATTTAAGTTCATCATCGTCATCCATATCAAAATAATAAGCTTCTTTTCTTGGCCTAGAGGATCTTCGTAGACCTTGAAGTTGATGATTAGCTTCCTCTGGCTCAGGCTCAGGCTCAGGTTCAGGTTCATGTTCAGGCTCGGGTTCAGGCTCAAACTCAAACTCAGGCTCAACCTCCAATTCATGCTCGAACTCAAACTCAAATTCATGTTCGAACTCAAACCCAAATTCATGCTCAAACTCAGGCTCCGAATCGCTTTCAGGTCTCAAAACAGCTTGATAAATATCGACCCTAGTTTGTCCTCTAGCACGATCAAATTCACGAAGGGCTTCATCATCACTATCAGGTTCTCCTGCTCTTAAAACTTGACGCAGAACAAGTTCATGGCTGGTGTAACTGTTAATGTCAGACTCGTAATCCATTTCATTTTCATCATCGCTTAGAACAATAGGGTTAGAATTGCTCCCTATTCTATAACAATTAAACATAGTTTCTATGTTAGTAATTAGTACTCTCGCTTACCGTATGATCCCACAATACACAACAAGTAAGAATATGTATTAATGGCAAAGCATAGGAAAGACACGACAGTTAGCAGGCACAAAAGTACAATCATGTTGACATAATGCAGACACAATGTTTCTATTCTATATGCCCTTTCCTATGCTACCCATCTCTCAAAATAAACATAGTATATCAAACATTGAAGCATAAAAGAATAAAACGAGAATGATTTATAAGAATTAATTTGTTTTAACGAATAATTATTTAAACGACAAATAATTAATAAATAAATACAATATTTTTTATTTATTTTTTTTTTCACGGTACTGTAGCAGCAGTAATTTTTTTTTTTTTTTTTATATATATATATAATTACGAAAATATTAATTTAAAAAAAACGAAATACATGAAGTCACACAAACAAGAACGTATTTCAAAGCATGTAATTCCAGAGTTAATTTTAAAATAAATTCAAACATTTCTAACTAATAACTTTCAATTTATTCACTAGTTGTAGTTTACTTCAACGAAATTCTTTTTATGTAACTAATTAGTTAGTTAGGTGCCTAAAATTTAAAAAGGTAGACACGAAATGTCAGTAAAACCTTTAGCTCAAAAATACCACTTTGTATTTTTGAAGATTATGAGTTGCAAGCTCCAGTAAAGGGAAGACACGAATACTAGGTAGTTTATTATACTTAGAATTTGTGTAAGTTGTTAATATTGTTAGTGAGATATTATGGAACTAGAGGAACTTAGATTTATTAGAATGATTTGTCAAAATATCTGGTAGCAAATTTTATGGAAAATATTTACATAAATACATATTGTTTTTACGCTTTAAATAAAATCAGATTTGCCTAAAATCTTATTCTCCAAGTAAAAATTGTTTTAAACTTTCCTAAAATTTCTCCTAAGATTTTGTTACTTAATAAAACTGTTTTAAGAGAATCTTGAGTGTTTGAGTTGGTCTAAACCACGTCCAGCATAATAGGAGTTACGTGGGAAGTGGTCTTCTCTTGTTCCTCAAGACAAGGGACGTGAAGACCAAAGTCACTATAAGTGGCAGTTGAATTTTGAAGGGAACTAACCCTAATGATAAATCTCTATAAAAGGGCTAAACGTTTTCTGGTAAAAACACACAAACATACACTGACCATTTTATTCCCTAAAAGCGTTTTAAAGAGTTTTCTTAAACCTATTTGTGTCCTAGTTAAATTCAAGTTCCTAAGTTCTTAAATATATCTAAACTTTATTAATACTAAGTGTTTTCATATAAAAGAATTGTATTTTTGGGTGTTCAAGAATTGAGGGATTCTTGTAAGACTTAGAGTTTAAGTCTGAGAGAGAGAGGAGGAGAAGCACATGTAATCGAAGGGGATTGCTGATTTGCTGTGAGGAACTCGAGTTTGATTAGAACTCGAGTTATAGAGTTATTGTAATCGAGGCATTGCATTTATATAAAAGTGTTTGCGGTTTTCCCTTCATGATTAGTATCAAGAAGTTTCCTCAATTGTTTATCTCTTGTCTCTTTCGTTCCCAGTTCCTTAAGTTATTTTTAAGTTCCGCAGTAAACTACACTAAAGTTCGAATTACAATTCACTCCCTCTTATACGTGTTCCTACTTGAATATCATTATTTATCATGATATTAAGAAGATCGTGGTAGGACTCTAGTGAGAAGTTGAGTACTCCGTGTTAGTTATGGTAGACAAAATTGGGCAAACAGAAAAGTACCAACTTAACGAGATAGGTGGTTGTAGTTTTGAGCATTATTACCAACAATCATTCCTACCACCATAACTAACCTTAGTTATTGTGTATATATAATATAGATTGTTCAGTTGGTTGAGCTTGATAAGGTTTTCAATTATACAAATGTAAATATATGAGTAGATACCAATATATAGTGCGCATATTGACCAAGAGTAAAACATCTAAAAGTGAAAGCATCCACCAATCATCCAAAGCTTTTAAGCAAAGTTTGCATCATTACAGACCGGCCACCGCGTACTCTTCTTTTCTACTTCGTATTAGTTTTTGAGCAGGCGTTGCGTGAGTGACATCTATACATATACGGAGTATTAAAATTTTAAGGCATTCTATGATATCTCTCCATGTACCGCGATGACTTGGAAAATGATATGATATAGCAGTGCCACTTTATACACACACATCTTTATTACGCCCTCACAAAAAAAGATGTTATTATTCATCCTTAAACTCAGTGTCGATCCACATTTTAGGAGCCCAAGACGGATAATTAATAAAGGGACCCTTATGCTGTTATGCATAGTGAGAGCTTTTAAAATACTCCAAACATCCATATTACATATGGGGATTGAGGTATATTTATTTCTACTTTAAATATCGGAACCATATTTAACAACATAACTAGTTTTTGGGCCCGGGCGATGCCCCGGGTTAGTACATTAATGATATTCACATATACTTATGTATACTTTTTTTTGCAACTATAACATCAAACATCTAATAGCTTAGTGGTAAAAGCTTTAATGTTTAAACTCAAGGTCAAGGGTTCAAACCTTATGCAAAACATGTTTGACATTTTTATGTACATGGAGCGAACGATGACTCATAAGCAGAGTGTCACGTGTCACGTAACCTTTCTTATAAACGCCTTTTAATATATAGTATAGATATAAATATTCAATGTCATTAAACAATTAGTCATGTAAGCTAAGAAAGAATGTTTGGGAAAACAATTAGGATGTATAATTAAAGAAGAAGTTGATAGATATCAAAAGAGACAAAAAATCTACTAAAGGGAAGATAGGAGAAATTCAAGTTAAATAGTTAAATTAGTAAACTTCCAAATGTTGGGGGGTGGAACCAGTGCCCTTTGCCAAGAATTAAATGAACTCAACCAACTGACCTACCAATATTCATGTTTAATGTCTTGGTTTTTTATCTATATTATTCATAACTTGGATTGTATATTTTTGGGCCCTTTCACTTCGGGGGTCCTCGGTGGTCGTTCCTCCATTTATCCTTTAGAGTTGGGCCTACTTGAACGCATGACCTCTTATATGTTAATGCAAAGTCTTATCATCACTCCAATGACACAACTTATGACTCTAAAACAATTAAAAAAGAGTATGCTTATGAATGCATAAACCTTTATTACCCAAATTTATGTATTTGAATAATAATTCATGGTAATAAAAAGTTTCTTAGTTTTTATTCATTTACTAATCGAATCATTTATCTTTTCTAGAAATGTATTTAGATCAAACATAAAACTTTGAAATTAACAGAGAAAATAATATGAAAAAATAATGTTGCGCATTCTTTTAGCTAATCAAATGTGTTTTTTCCTCAAAAATGTATGTTGGCTTTGTAACTCAATATACAATTGCAACTTAAAATATTTCTTACAAATCATACATAAAGTAGGTACACAAATAAAAATTTACATAATAATGCAAAATTACTCAAAAATTAGTTTAGCTGTAGTTGATTAACCAAATTTATTCTTAATCTGCATATGTAATGAAATTCATATTATTGTCACACTAGTATATAAAGAAACTTATAAGTGAATTTGAAATGACTAACAAAAATAGAACTATATGCAACACTATGGGGCATCTCCCGAGCCACTAACTAGTTTTTATACAAAAAATCATAAAGAATAATTATTGTGTAGATAAACGGTCGTTGTTAAGAGTATTATAGGCATTACAAAATGAGACACCTAGTACTCAAGAGTTAACTTATATGAAGTCTGTCAACGCAGTTCTAGGTCTTTCGTCTACTCCTTGGCGAATCGACCATATCATCACAGATATTCTCCACATCCTTGCTTCTTTTGCAAATAGGAAAATTCGTCATGTATAATGTGAAGAAAACCGATCGAGCAGCAGACTAGATCGCTAATATATGTTGACATCTTATTCCCTCTAGCTTAGATAATAAAATTTGTAATAATTCTAGTTTGTACCCTATAGTTACTTCTAACACCTAGGAGCTCCCCTCTTGAGGAGTGTCTCCTAAAACTTTTCCTCTTCTTCTTACTTCTTCTCCCTCTAAGAAAACCACCCACGCTAAGAAAACTCCACCGCCACAGCTCGGACCTCGCCGGTGGCCAGGCACCTCGATCTCCGGCCAGCTACCGACGAGTGTTCTCTTCTTAATAGGCTTTAGTTTAGTTAAGTTTTTCTTCGCCCTCCGCCAACATCAAGATCAGTCAGATCTGGTTTTTACCTAAGGAGAGGAGTTTTCGGAAGCGGAGTTCTTGTGTTCAGATTCAAAGGTGACAAAGAAGTGGACGATATCAATCTAAAAGCTACCCCTAGTGCCGCCGCGGAGCAATTTCAGAGTTGATTTCCTTGGTGGTAAAGGTAAAATTAGGGTTAGGGTTTTTAATTTTGGGATTTCTTGTTTCTACCTAGCAGGGTTTCTTTTTTTAAAGCATTGAGTTTGGAGGTAATTGATCGGGTTAGAGGGTCAACTTAGGCGGTTTTCCACCCCTTCTCTATTCGTCGCCGTCGTCGTTCATCGGTAAAGGTATTTTTAGGGTTAGGGTTCTGTGAACTTGGAATTGCTGTTTGTTTTGGGTTGGCTCTTGTGTAAGTTGTGGGTAGTACTATGTGTGTTGGTTTCTTGGCTTGTTATCCTAATTCCGGCTAATCGTCGTTGTCTTGTTTTGTGTCGGACCACCCCGATCTAGACGGTAAAGGTAATCACCGCCGTCCTGTAGTGTCGACTCACCCCGACCTTGATGGTAAAGGTAAAGGTTAGTTTAGTGTTTTAGGTTTTGGGTTGAACTTGCCATTTGTGTGTTGCCCGTATAGTACCTCCTCTGCTTTGCTTTGTGTTAGTGGTGGGTTTCCAGAATGGTCTATTTTAGTAGGCTGTGATGGGTGGTATTGTTTTTGGTTCTTTTTGGTGTTGGTAGTTGTCCTTCTGCTATTGTTGATTGTGGGTTTTAATTGTGGATTTTAGTTGTTTGGGTTTCAATTGATTGTTCCGTGAATTTAGGTTCAATCTGGAGGTGGTTTAAGATAGTTCAATTGCTGGGGTTTATGGTTGGTTTTGGAGACTTAATTATTGTTGAAGTTCTCTCTTTCTCTAAAGTTGTTAATGGAGGAAGTATAAGTCAGTGTGTATTGGGGAACTTCATCTCTTTCGGTTGTGGGCTTGGAGTATGCTGCTCTGGTAGTTTGATGAGGGAAGGAATAGTAGGAGTTAGGAAAGGTTTGCGTCCTAGGGTAGGGGTTGTTCTTTGGTCGTGGAGGTTAGCTTATGTTAATCCTCATTTTAGGTCAGCATTGAGAATGTTTCTTGACGCTTTCAAAACCCCAAACGTTAACGCTGCTCCCCAATTTTTGGGGATTCATAGCATGCTATCTGAGTTATGTTTATTAACTCAAGACGCTTGTGTAAAATTCACAAGGTCTTTTACCCTTGCCTTGGGCGTTGTTATGTTTTCGATTCTTTCCTTGTCTTTTAAGCTCTACAGGTTCTCGAAAGGTACTTCAAATGGTAATCGTCCTGTTTTCTGCACCATCTCTTATAATTCACACTCACAAAAGGCCTTGGCAATAATCAAGGCAGGTTCGACAAGCACGCGATGACACAAGAAGAGCATACCTCCTTCTTGGTGTTGTGGCCTATGTATTTTGTTACCTATGAAGTATGTGTAATGGTCTATAAAGACCTTAGTGGTTTAGTAGTTGTAGTATATAGTTTGTAAAACCTTTTCAATTATGCAAGTTTAAGCCTATGTCCAAAAAAAAAAAAAGGCTAGTTTGTACAATGTACGTAATATCATAGAGATAGTAAAATATCTTATTGACGATTTAACGAAGGCAAGTTCCAGTTCATCAGGTTGATCTGGCATCGATGATAGATTTTTTTTTGGAAACTATCTTAAAAAGTGTAAATTGCGTGTTAGATGCATCTTAATAGGATTTTCCACAACATGACTTTCCTTATCATAACATATCTATGCTACACATAAAATATTAATTAATAAAAAGGAGAAAAGGTGGTTTTTTTTTATGTGAATGAACCACATGGGCGATATAAATTATAAATGGGGATGAGAGATTCGCACCTGAGACCTTAAATTAATAAAAAGGAGAAAAGGTGATTTTTTTTTTATGCGAATGAATCACATGGGCGATATAAATTATAAATGGGGACGGGAGATTCGAACCTGAGACCTATTATACATAAATCCACAATTTTAACTAATAGACCAAGACCACAATGGTAGAAAAAGTGGTTTATGTTGGATATTTCGTATAATGCAAAGGGTGGAGACCAGAGAAAAGCTCTTACTATCTTTGGAAAATTAAAATCATTGTCTCATATGGGAACCAGGAAGGGAAAACATTTTGCCTTGTTTAAATAGTAGAGTGAGGTTGACCTTGAAAAGATGTTATGCATGTCTGATATACAAAATTGTTATGCATGTCTGATTTTTGCAACACACGATTTACCGTACCCAAGACAGTGAATGTTGTTTTCCACGGTAAGATTCAATATGTAGATGGTTGTACTTTAATAATCATTCTCGGTTCCTTAATGATAACTCTTAATGATTCTCAATATATTATAATGACTAGGGGTGAGCAAGAAAGTTAGTGTACTTTGAATCGGAATCGGAATCGGAATCGGAATCGGAATCGGAACCGGAACCTGTTGTGCAAGTTTCGGTTCCTGCTAACAAAATTAGGAACATGTTGTAACATGTTTCGGTTTTTAATTTTTCGGAATGGGTACCCTGTTGAGTACCATGTAGCACCAATTCTAATATGAAATACCAAAAATAAGGGGTCAAGCCATATGAAGTACTTTATATGCCCAAAATATAAAACAATTCAAGCCAATTCTTAGGGGAAAAAAAATGTAGAATTATAGTTTAAGCCCAAACTATAAAACAAAAGCCCAAACCATAAATTAGCTTTTTTTTCAATAAATTAACAATAATTAATTTAAAATTTTAAAATGACAGGTACCCTGAATCGGAACTTGTTTCAACAGGTTTCAGTTTCGGTTCTCATTTTCAAGAACATGCTGCAACAGGTTCCGATTCCTGTTTTCATTTTCAAAAACCTGTTGCAACATGTTCCGATTTCAATTCCTGAAATTTTGACGGGGTACCCTTTTATACTCACCCCTAATAATGGCACACCATATAATAAACTTTTTTGTACAATATAACTATTCTAAAGATAATTCTTTAAAAGAAAAAGAAAAGGATAATTGACATGTTCAGTAGATTTATCTTTGAAGGAATCAAACACTTTTACGCGGATAAAAACTATGGACCACGTTATTATTTAGTTAATGCAATCCGTCGCAGATCAAATATACATTACTCCCTTAATCTCTGTATAAATTCCTTTTCTTCATTATTTTAATTCAAGTTGACCTAGCTTGAACCAGATGCAATATTACAAAAGGTCTTGCGCGTACAAGGTGTATAATAAATTTATTGCACACCAAGATAACTTTAACCCATTTTTTTTATAACTTTAACCTAGTTTTGATTAACTTTTATATTAGTAAAAAAAAAGTTGATAGATAAACATTTTAATGGGTAAAATGATTAATGTTATACATTATTAGTGATTTTGAAGAAATAAGTTTTACTAAAATCAAAAAATGTATCACTAAAAAATAGATAACATTTACATATATAAGCTTAACTTTTAAGCATTTTGATTTTTGAGTTAACTTTTACTATGGTGTACAATATTTATTGTACACCCATTGTAAATAAGAATTTGTGGCAACCTTATGTGACCTACAATAAGCATGAAATAAAGAATCAAGAAAGTAAGTTCCTTCCCTTCTAGAATGAGTCGGATGATTTTAAAAAATGCATCAAATAATCATATTCTCTAGTCTCAAGTTAACTACGCAATAAGCCAATAACTAGAGAGCATCAAGCCATTAAGCCATGAATTCATCAAACCAATCATGATCAATTTGTGATCCGTGCTTACTCATAATAATTTGTAGTTGGTATCTTGTTTCATCTTTAGCAATAGTCGATTAATATTCTTATGATGAAAGACCTAGTACATAATTTAACCTTTGTGGAAAATACAAGTTTGCTTTTTTGTTTTTGTTCTTTCTTTCGTAAGCGAGACAAATGATTGAAAAATAGGGAGTATGGCTATAGTCCCCACTCCCCACCCAGGTTAGCTAACTCTATGTCCCTAAAATGGTACAAAAATCTAGTAGCGGTACGCCGGTGTATACAGAATTTAGTGTAGAAATGCTAAATTGAATAACATGGCAGAGTTGCAGACTTGAAATTCGCAAGTGTCAATAATCAATATCAACATTTTGGCGTTTCTCTTCACACCTTTAGCCGTGGGCCGTGGACTGTGGTCTGTGGTCCATGTTTCTCTAAAATTACAAACTACCACCCATCTTTTATCATTTGAATAGTAATCCGTGATCGTAATATACTTGCACACATGTGAACTAGTGTGAATTTGTGAATTACTTTACTTATACATTAAGGTTTTCGTTAAGGTTTTCGTTAACGAGGTTGTTTAAGACTATAATCGGTACAATATTTAAATCTTATATTAAGAGCTAAATAGTAATTCAGGTAGTAAATTGAGTGGGTCAAATAAAAAACATTTATCTTTGAGTTGTGAGTGTTGTTTGGTACCAAATAAAAATGCAGTCACATTATCAGACTATGTTGTTTGGTACCACATGAGAAAATACAACTAATCTTCATCTACCAAACTACTACGTTTGTTGTTTAGTACTAAATGAAAATGCAACAGTTGCAGAAAACACAATACTATTCTATTGTGAGTATATCATTTCAATTCTCTACCAATTATAGGCTAAGACTTCCTCTTTCGTTGACTGTAACACACACTTACGACATGTTAAATGAATTTGTATGTATATTGGTAATAAAAGCAATATCTATTCCCATGGTGATGCTAGCTCACTCAAAATTATCTATTTTTCTTTATAATTTTCATTACCATTCATTATCATTTTAGAAGTGGTATTACGCGAGAATGTGAACTTATAAAGAAATATACCAAGTTTGAGATAAAATTTCATTACCATGGAAATCATGATCTTATTTTCTTGCTAAATAACACTAAGATTTATTCTCATTCCCACCAAGAACATTTTTTCTTTAGTCCTCGGACGTTCAGACATTTTGTTGGATTTCGTTGCGTTCTCATGCCCGGAGAAACCCTCGTGCCCCTTAGACGTCGACCATGAAATCCATCCCTATATATACTATCGGCTACAAAATGTCTAAACGGATCGTTAGGGATTTGTACTTTTGTAGTATAACTCAGTAAACTCGGATTATTACTTCATCCGTTCTTATGACACAATTTCCTTTTAGGAAAATTCCTTTTTAGTTGACAATTCAATTACACAAATTCTTATTTACATGTACAAGTGGGTACAATGAATATTGTACACCGAAGTAAATTTAATCTAAAATGCTTAAAAATTACCTTTTATATATGTAAAAGTTATCAACTTTTTAGTAATTTTTTTTTTCATATTGTTAAAAATAATTTCTTCAAAATCACTAATAATGTATAAAATTAATTCTTTAACACTTTAAAATGTTTATCCATCAACTAATAATATAAAAGTTAATCACAATATATTAAAAGTTATAAAAAAAAAGTAGGTAAAAGTTACAAAAAACTAGTTAAATGTTAGTTTGGTGTACAATAAATTTATTGTACACCTTATGCGTGCAAGACCTTTTGAGTCTATTATAGGAAAGTTTTATATGATGAATTGTCATATTACTCTCACATTTCTGGTGATTTAATGAAAGTGATAGTTGGTTGTTGTTGTTGTTGTTAAAGTTTTATATGATGAATTATCATATTACTCACATTTCTGGTGATTTAATGAAAGTGATAGTTGGTTGTTGTTGTTGTTGTTAAAGGATATTTTTGTCCTTTAATGTTCTCTTTCACCTCTCCTTAATTAATATGTGTGTCAAAATCAACTGTGTCATGTAAATAATAACAGTTGAAGTATTAATTATGGGCAAAAGAAAATCCTCACCCCTATCTTTACTTATTTTCTCACTTATCCTTTCCATTTTGCCTGAGCAAAAATATTCTCCACCTCTCTCTTGTCCATGAACAAGAGAAAAACTCTTCACCTCTCTCTCTATCCACTACTTTTCTATCTAGCAACAACAATAATAATAAAAATAGAAATAGAAATTAGAAGATGAATAATTAAGTTTTTGGTCATAGTTGTAAATACGTAAATTAGAAAGAGAAATGAGAATTTATATTTTGTGTTAATTATATCCAAATGGATGTCCATTTGTAGATCTCGAACTTTTATAACTTTTATAACTTTTATAACCGTTTTTTTTTTTTTGAATCAGAAATATAAAAAATGGCGGTTGAAAATTTATCATTACAAGATGCTCATGTCATGAGGCCACGTGGAGCGCCAAGATTGACCAAATTTTCCCATCTAGGGATGTCAATGGGGCGGGGCGGATGCGGATGTAGGTACCTCCATCCCCATCCCCACCTAAAATTTTCATCCCCATTCCCGCCCCATCACCCATAGCGGGTACAAAATTCATCCCCATCCCCGCCCCAACGGGTATAAACTAAAATCCATCCCCGCCCCACCACCCAACTGGGTATCCATCCCCGTCTTATCCCCGCCTCATACCCGCGCCAATACCCGCCAAAAATTTCTTATTTAGCAAACATTTTCCATATATACGGAGTAATGAAAGTTAACCTTCGAAAAAAATACCGTATGACTAAAGTAACATATATAATTGAAAAAAAATATGTCATAACAAAAAAATCTCACCTAAATTCATATTATCACTTAAACATGCAAATAAATCCAAACTCAACCCATCACCCACGGCGGGTATGAAGCGGGGCGAGTGGGGATGGGACGGGTTCAACACAAAATCCACACCCGCCCCATCACCCATGACGGGTACGATTTTTTTACCCATCCCCGTCCCATCACCCGCCAAACCTACCTCCATCCCCGCCTACTTGGGGCGGATGCGAGGCGGGTCTCAATGTCTCATGCGATACCCGCCCCACTGACATCCTTATCCCCATCCAAAAACAAATAAATCCCTATGCCATGGAGATTTTTATTTTTCAATCCAAGAGCAAAATTTCTCCACCATTCATAAGTCACTTTTTCCCCTCTTGGCCGAAATTTTCCCTTACTATTAACAATGCTCTCACAAGTACGAATAACTTGTATGAAACTATGAATCCCCATCCCACCCACCCCTTAAGCATGTCCTTATAATTGAGGATTTCATTATTTACGGTAAGTAAGAATTATCATACCAAGCCATAATTCCACACGGGCAATCCACCCTTGGTTATGCTAAATTCTTTAAGAGTTGGATGAAGAAGATATATAGGTTATAGTGGAAGTAAGAAAAATAATAAAGAACACAAAAAAATTTAAGGAGGTTCACTAACAATGTGTTGTTATGTCCACAATCCACATGAAGAGGAGATTAAAATTTTATAGATCTTGAGGAATACAGATTCTTACATAATACAACTAGGTTATGACCTAAAAAGTTTAAACAGTACACTCTAAAGAGATGCGGAAAAATCTAAAAAACAAGCTAACAATAAATAATCCTAGTACAGAATAACAAATACCGTAAAGTTCCCCGTGTTGGGGACTTGGGGCGTTATAGACTTATAGTAAGAGTGTTTGACCAATTCAACACATATTCTACCATGAGCATTACTATCTGAGTACCTGGTATTCGGGTACACAAATTCTTTTTGACAAGTGATCACTGGCGGACCCGCTAAGGGGCAAGGGGGGCACATGCCACCCCCGGAAAAAAAAAATAACAAAAGAAAACGCATTTTATATACATTTAATTGCAAAGTAGATAACTGAGCGGAGGTTGTCGAAGTGGTCAGCAGAGCTAATACAATGTTTTAATTTTTATGTGTTTTCCAGGTCACCGGTTCGATTACCATTTCGATTAACCTTTTGTTGTTGCGTTATATTACAAATCAAAGCAAAAAAAAACTCCACCTTCATACTACGTACAATATATTTTATGCTTTTTGTTAAAAAAAATCACTTTGATAAGATTTAATAATTTCCTTTAACTACTGATTTATAATAATAACTAGATTAGATCCCGTGCATGCATGGATTATGAACAGCTTTTACAAAATATTTAGACTGAATATCCCCAAACTACTGCATAATTATAAATTTTTGAATGTACTCATTTAATTGTATTAATCTAATATGCATATTATATGTGTAATATGATAATTTGACCAACATATCATATGAATTTGTTTTCCATATTAACATTACAATTTGACTAAATATTACCAAAAATATTTAGCAAAATTATTATTACGTAGTATCTATTATTGCCATAATTTATAAACTAATATTTTTTTCCATACATTCATAGTTTATAAAAAGAGATAGAGAATAAAAATATAATAAAACATAATTTTTTTTTAGGAAAATCGTTTTTGGCGGGAAAATTATGCACCAAGAAGTGACACGTGTCATTCCTGGTGTCTGTTTTAGTATAAAGTAATACATTCATAGTTTATAAAAAAAAGATAGAGAATAAAAATAAAATAAAACCAATTTTTTTTTTTTAGGAAAATCGTTTTTGGCGGGAAAATTATGCATTAGGAAGTGAGACGTGTCATTCCTGGTGTCTGTTTTAGTATAAAGTAATAGATAGATTGTTATTTTAATTTTTTTACATTCTTTTTAGATTTTTAGTGATACATTTACAAAAAAAATCTCAACCATTTTAAACTTTATGGCGTATGAAATCAACCATACAAATTTAGCATCATGAAGAAAAAAAATCTACGAGTTACCTATTTTTTGTACCCAATATTATAACAATATATTATTGTGCCACCCCTGACCTAAAATCCCGGGTCCGCCACTACAAGTGGTGTAGAGTAAATATTATACACCGGATTAAAAATTAACTCAAAATACTTAAAATTTATCCTTATATGTATAGAAGTTATCTATTTGTAGTGATAAATTTTTTCATTACAGAATAATAAAAAATATCGCAGGTACTAAATGCAATAAAAAAACGCTAAATGTAGAATTGTTTAATGACTTTAAAAACAAAAGAAAGACAAAAACACCCTTTTCAATTTTGATATCCTCCAAAACAAAATAAAAAGGAACAGGAAACCGACAGTTGGCTTCCACTACCGATTCCTATCACCGGAAGTCGGTTTTTTTTTGTTTCATGAACAATGGGATGCAGAAGAAGAAACTGATCCATAAAATTCTCCTATCAAACACAATATCAGGATGGCGTTGTTTTGGCTTGTAAATGGATGTCAACTTGTATACTCTCAGGTTTTTCACTATTCTGGCCACGGTTCATGACAGAGGAATTATCTACTACCAGATTCTACGTTTTCCGGAGAGTGGAAACGACTGCCGGCAACGCCTTCCGGCGGTAAGAAGAAATTGTCGGTTAACACGTCCGGCAATAGGAATAGACCGCCGGTGTATATTTCCGGCAGTTGGTATAGGGCGCCGGGTTATATGTCCGGAGGTGTATTTAAGCTGCCAGAAAAAATCGTCGGATGTATGGTTTTGTTTTAGTCTCATTCGTTCTTTAGTACAACTCTGGTAAAAACGTTGGGTAAGGAAAAAAAAATCTGACTTGTAAATATTATGTTTACGTTGTTTGTTGTCCAACGATTTATAGAGTGTGGTGAATGTTAAACACTTTTCATAGTTGTCAATTTACAAGTCATTAAATACAACCGTGATTATATTTTTGGTTGGGAATAGATTTAGATTAGAATAAGGATAATTTAGGAAAAATAAGATTTAAGTAATATTAAGTTATCTGCATTTAGGTAAAATACATCTACCAAAAAAAAAAAAAAAGTAAAATACTACCTGCATTTAGTACCCTCTAAAAATATTATTTCAAAATTACTACTAATGTGTAAAATTAATCATTTAACCCTTTAAAAAGTTTATCTATTATTACCTTTTATAATATAAAAATTAATCAAAACATATTAAAAATTACAAAATTTGATAAATATTAATTTATTGTACAATAAATTTATTGTACTCCTTATACGCGCAAAACTTCTTAATTCCAGTAAGTACGGGTAGCCGATTAGGTAGTAAAGCGGTAATGAAAGATACGGGAGTGCGAAAGAGAGCATAGAAATCGGCAAGATGCGCGCCCTGAAAATATGATTTAAGAAGTGACGTAATAATTTCACTCACATTATTATTACTGTTCTGCTTTCATTCTCCCTAAAAATGTCACGGCCTTCTGCAAAAAATATTAAATTTCCCTTTAAAACTTAAATAACAGACATTAATAAATTCTTCCTGCTGCCTTTTCCTCTTCCCCTTTTTACTGTCACTCTTTCTCAGTCTTCCATTTTCCAAACACTTTCTCTCTCCTCCTAACTTTTATAAATAAATTCCGGCTGCCATTTTTAGGTGGCGAAGCTTTTTCATGGTTCAAACCTTCAAATGCGATAAATTCTCAGAAATCGAAGCATCATCTTCATCTTTATCGTCAGAAGACGACGACGACGACGACGAGGAGGTTGCAGGGGATATTAGGGTTTGCAATTGAAGTTAATTTGTGTGAATTTTGTTAGTTTGAGGGAGAGAGATAATGCCGTTGAATAGGTATCAGATTAGGAATGAGTATAGTTTAGCGGATCCAGAGTTGTATAAAGTTGCTGATAAAGATGATCCTGAAGCTCTTCTTGAAGGTGTTGCAATGGCGGGCCTTGTTGGTGTTCTTCGCCAGCTTGGTGACTTAGCTGAGTGAGTTTCTCTCTCCTTAATTGTGTTCTTTGTTGACGAGTGGTTAGGGTTTTCAATTTTTGATTGATTTGGTGGAATTATGGTTTGATTATGACGTGTTATTGATTTTTATGAATTGTTGAGATCTGCTTGAACTGGAAATTTGTAGATTAAGCTTTGGTTTTACGTTGACTTAGAATGCACTTTTTGTGGAATTTCCTGAACTAGATGTTGTTTGATTTTGAAGCATTTAATTTCTTCCTTATTTTCTGTAAATGGAAGTACTTTGATTCTTCTGTTAGTGCTATTAATTTCCAGGAGGAGATTATGTGATTTTTGTGCATACTACATTTGTAAATTGTAATGTTAAGCGCAAAATGAGAAACCCGTCCAACTCTTGCCTCAATTCCTGAATATGAAAGGAAAAGAAATTCGGGGAAGGGGGCAACAAAAGCTGCAAAAAAGATATGTTATATGTTTTGAAATTATTGTCTGCATATCGGATTTTATTTGGAACCAGACAAGTGAATAGCTCTTTGATTTGATCATGAGTAGCGGAGGGCTGGGGCAATAGACATTGCCTTGTGAATATCTTTTTAGCGAAAAAGTGATCTAGGGTGGTGAGATCCTGGTTCAATAGGGAGTAAATATCAGCTGAAATTTTTGCTAAGAGATTGTAGCATACTACGGAGGCAGAGGCAAGGGTGCAGCCGAGTCGAGTCAAGCCGAGCCTAGTACTACCATGTGCTCATGCTCATGCTCATGCTCATGTAATTTAGGTGAGCTTGATTATGTGCCCGAGCTTTCAACCGAGCTCAAAAATCTGTTCAAGGTCGGTTCACTTAAGAGATTTTGTGTCGTTAACGGTTCATGAACGTCTCGTTTATTAATCGGGACGAATTTATAAGCGAGCTTTTTCTTAAATGAGCTTTGCGCTTTAGAGTCTAACCATTTGAAACATAATTTTGAATGTGCACTAATTTAGCCTTTTAAATTCAAAATATATTTATTCTATGATATATTTTTTTTGGATGTTAAAAGTCAAATTACGATTTTTATCTATCATAAAACAATTATGTATGGAAAATTTGATCATGAACTTAGATAAACGAGCATGCGTATGTTTATGTTCAAACTCGTTTAAAGAGTTGTTCAAGTTCGGCTCTTTTATTAAATAAACGAACATTAACGAGCTTTGAACGAGCCCGAACCCGAGTAGTCTATTGAAAGTCTTGGCTCATTTGCACCCCTAGGCAGAGCCTATTTTGGAAAAAGAAAAGTGGCTAAGTTAAAGTAATTTTGAAAGGGATTAATAACGAACTTTGCCACTCCCTTAAATCCTTAATTAGAGAAAAGCTGACTTATAGCTAACTTGATGTGCACTCCCCTAATTTAAAATCTTGGATTTTCCAAAGAGTTCATCTAGGTGATACCATAACATCTTGTTCTAAGCCTGATGAAGCTTTTTTGTTTTTGTTGCGCTTGATCAGATAAGTAAGATGATTAAGCTATCCCATTTGAACAATTTTATTAACTGGTAGACTTATAGAAGATAAGTCTTCTTGCATCTGGCTAAGAGCCACACACACACAAAAAAAAAGAATGAAAAAATGCAATGAAAAAGTACATTGATAACTCCAAAGAAAAAAAGTTGCAACAACAGTCCCAACTATGCACCATCTTCTTTAAACGGTCCTAACTATTGAATAACTGATAATAGACCCAACTATAAGGGGTGTCTTCCAAATTTGAATATATGGCAAAGAAAAAGACCAATGACTCGATGAGTGATGAAAGTGGGGAAAGTTCTTGTAAGGGAGGGTAATTTTAGTAAAGAACAGAAAATAATAGAACAAGAGAATAAGATTTGATGTGGATAGAGTCTTGTCTACAATAGATCTCCTTAATATTGTTACGTGATTCTTCTTTCCGTTGTGATAAGGTATTTAAAGACATTCTCTGTCATCATCGTGTGGCTCCTGGGCATATAATCTTGTTGTTACCATTTGTACTGTGATGAATGTGTAATCATTTTACTTGGTTTATGAGGAGAAATGGCAGTGACAACACTGCAAAGGAAGCAAGTGACCTCGTGATGTAGATGGTTTGGTTAAACAACCCTAAATCCTAATACACCATAGCACCCCGGTGAAGCAATGTGAAGGGGTAGATGGTTTGCATCTTGATTTTGGGGGTAAAGAATGCCAATAAAGAGCTGGACACATGCTGTTTGGTACATGAAATTCCTTTAAAGCTACCAGTGGAGGGGATATTTGTGTTGACCAAGTTGAAAGACATTGACAGATTGACAGGTAAATAGAGCTGAAGGGAAAAATGTACCTCGGTGAAATATTTTTCTCCTACAGAAGATATTGACATATTGTTTGTGACCAAGTTTAATGGCTATGGCGGTGAGCCAGTGATGGATAAATATGCTGAAGGACACTTTAGTACCCTGGTGTAGAGATCTGTATCTTAAGTAGTTCAAATATTTCCTGGAAAGACTTGGGTATATGTAGTTTGAAACATGACTTTGCTGCTGACCAATCTTAGTAGCTTTAATGAATCCTTTTAGACCCTACATAGATTCTTTTAAAAGGTTGGTTAAGTTTGGTTTAGGAAAACATGAATAAGTGCCGTCAAGCTAGAGGAACTCCATTTATCAATTGTTTCCTTTCTCAAACATTAGTGAAAGTGGATCAGTTCGGTCTTACGTAGGGTTAAAATGAGACCAAGAAATGGTACATCAGGCTTTGAGCATGAAATACAACTACATAATGGCAAAGTGCAAGCGTTAAAAAATAACTGCACAATTGACACTCTGGAACAAACTTAGGTCTTTGCGCACATAGTTTAGGGAGAAATGATATTGTGATGGATCTATTTATTTGTTGAAGTTTATACTTTTCTTGTGGATTAATATCTAAGATCCTTAATTCATTATGTTAAAGATGATTTTTATAATTTGCTGGCAAGAAAATGTCTTGCTCGAAAAAGTCTGATTAATTGCTTCTTCTGATTTTTATAAGGTTTGCTGCTGAAATTTTCCATGACTTGCATGAAGAAGTTATGGCTACTGCTGCTAGAGGTCATGGTCTGATAGTTCGTGTCCAGCAACTAGAATCTGATTTCCCCTCAATTGAAAGGACACTTCTCTCCCAAACCAGTCATACATCTTTTCTCTACAACACAGGTGGGACATGTAAAATAATAAATTGTGTCTTGTACAATTAACATGATTAATTGTTAATTTCTTATGGAGAATAATTAGTTCAAATTTTGTATACAATAGTAATACTATATGTTTTCAGTAACTTTACAGATATACCAGGATAAGCACTCATTTTTATAATTTACAATTAGAATTTTATAATTTTATTGAGTCCATCACTTTCATCCTTTTTTGGTCCTTTATAAGAAACTAAATGGTTTGGATGGGCTAAATCAACATATTAGTTTTATCTATTGTCTGCTTCTTATCTCCTATGATATATGGCTGCCAGTCTTTACCTGCCGGTCATGGGTCTGGAGGAAAAAGTTATTTCGCAACTGGTACAGGAGCATAGGCTTCTCCACTCACTCCAGTATAGGTGTTGGGAAGATGGCCTCATGAATTATTCCATGGTTTTGTATACTGTGTAGTATTTGAAAATATCCTCCCCCGTAAGCAAGTAATTTTGGACTTTTGGTCATTTATTTTCTTGCGTCATTTGTGGTAAATCTTCGCCCTGTTGGCCTGAAATTGGTTTATCATTTGATAATTTTGGTGGCTGTGGCCTATGTATTGCCTAGTATGTGGTCTGGATTATACTGAGTGCTACATTAACATGGTCATTCCTTGTCTGCATGATAAAATAAGTGCATCACATAGCTTTTTCAAGCTCTACATTCTTTTTATCTGGATGTGACGTGGATAAATATTATTAATATCTTTTGAGACCATTTGTGAACATTGCTTAGTTTTTAGAGTAGTGAAAGCTGCTAAAGTTTGTGAAAACAGGCAAAGCTTGGGTTAATTTTCATCATTTACATGTATGTGGGCAGGTGTTGATTGGCATTCTAATCTTCGTATGGATCAGAGTGTGGTTACACAAGGAGATCTTCCTCGGTTTGTGATGGACTCTTACGAGGAGTGTCGCGGTCCTCCTCGTCTCTTCCTTCTTGACAAGTAGGTTTCTTTTATCTTTATACCTATTAATTCCCCAACAGAAAAGGTTAAGTGTATTGGCGGCTTAATATGTTGCAGGTTTGATGTTGCGGGCGCTGGTGCGTGTTTGAAGCGCTTCACAGATCCGTCATTCTTTAAATTGGAATCAACATCATCGACTGGTAGAAACTTAGATCGGCAGAGGGAAAAGAAATCTCGAAGAGTAAAGGTAGAACAGTGGCAACTCTAATGTGCTTAAAACACTTAAGCGTCTTGCTTATTTTGCAGTTTATTGTGTTTTATAATAAATCAGCTGTAGTAATGGAAATAATAATTATTTTGAGTTGTGGCTTACAAAGTTCCTTGATTCTAGAAATGAAATATGGCGCTGTATGATGAAGGGTATGTTGATTGTTTAAGTATGCAATTATCAGCTGGCAATTCGGTATTGATTCTGCTTAAGGATAGGTAGATTAGTATTTCTGCTGCACTTATGTAGTTATGCTGATGCAGAAGAAATGGGTAAAGTAGCAACTTGGATGTGTTTTGAGCTGTGGCTTGTTGGCTTATGGTGATGAAGAAGGCCTAGAGATTAATAAAAATGGTGGCTTTGTGATTAAGAGATGTTGGATTACATGCAAAAGTGGTTGGCTATTTGGTATTGATTCTGTTTAAGGAATACAAGTGTGTTGGATGGGTAAATTACTGTTTCTGCTACACTTGTGGCTCTCTAGTCTTAAATTCTCCTTTTTTAATTAGTTGTAGTTCTATACCCGGAGGTTGGTAGGGTAGAACCGTAGAAGATGGAAATGGGTTCGTGTACACTGCGAGTGATCCTTCTATTTCTTACAACACTCGTTGAAATAAGGTTAAAAAAATTCATAATCTCTTAATCAAGGAAGTCATTTTGCATTGTTGGTGGGGTTAATGTCCCTAAATTTCTCACGGCATACCAGGAATGAGAAAGCATCTGGAGTTCTCCTTTCTGCTACCATAGCAAATTGTTTCTTTCACGACATCATTGTTTACTTGTCTTTATGTGTCCGTTATTGAGGCGAAGGAGCCCTCTTGAATTTTCGTAAGCTCAGTTTTTACCCCCCTTGTGTAGGCATCAGCTAATCCCCATATTAGTTTCCTATGTTACTCGGACTCTTCATTTTACCTCAAGTACCCGTGTCGGATCCTCGACACTCCGACACTTCACTTGGATACGTACCCGTGTCTGACACTAGTACCCGAGTCCAAGTAACATAATTAGTTTCAGTTGTTATCAAATACAGAGTAAGTGTTATCTTATTGGTTATTACTTTCTACTTCTCTCATATACGATATACCAGAATGTTGGATTTAATCTGGCTCTTTCCAGGTTACTAGTTGCAGAAGAATATTACTGCCAATTTTTGTATGGCAACATGGTGGCAACTTTCTTTATGTTGATTTTATATATAATTCACAAAATTTTTGGAATTGCCTTTTGGTTAGATTTTTTTAGTTTACTTCTCGAATGTATGGAAGAAAAAAATATATATTTGAAGTTGTAAATTTCTTTTATGCATAAAATCCTTTCTCCTAAGGTTGTGTTTTTCGGTGTGTACCAGAAGAGAGGTCCACGCTGGAGAAATGGAGATACCCCAGAATCGTTCCCGTCATCACATGCCAAGTATGATATAGGTGTTTCTTGTTTTGTTTTGTTTTGTTTTGTTTTGGTTTGTTTTAAAGATTGTTAACTGATAAACGTTGACTGATGTGCTTTGTTAGTGCAGACTGCATCAGCTATTTCTGGAAGAGCGTATTGAGAGTGGTATTAATGATCCTGTAAGTCGTGCAAAATTGAAGAAGAGGCAATTTACTGGATCTCTATTTGACCAAGATCAAGATAACGGGAGAAGTTACATGGAAAAGTTTTTGGATACTAGTTCACAGGAGCAAAAAGTTCTTCATGAAATATGTATAGACCCTCTAGCACTGACATGGACTTCAGATAATGCATGTGAAGCAAGTCCAGATATAGTGGAAATCGGTACTATTAGTCCTATCAAGGAGTCAATACAGACAGACAGAAGCTTATGTTCCTTGCCTGACGCAAGGGAAACATTGGTCAAACTGTCACTGGGAGATTTTAATCAGGACACATTAAATTTAACAAGTGACAATAAGTTTGTGGAAGTGCCCAGAATTAACCATGAAAGCCGTGATGGTAACGTGTCAATAAATCCAAAGTTGGTGAGTGGTGAAGAAATTGCAGATAGAGAAAGCATGTCAGAAACGAGTGTTGGTGACGCTTGCGATTTTGATGACGGTGCTAGTGAGATGGATAATTATGTAGATGCCCTTGCTAATATAGAGTCTGAAGTTGAGACAGATTCTGATAGTAAGAAAAATTCACGATATTCAAATCTGAAACCCATTATGGCCGATTCTGATGGAAGCGAAAGGCAGCGGGAGTTCAATAGGGTATCCTTGGATTCACAATCATTTGGGAACTCCATCACTTCTGAAGATGGCGACCATTTCTCAAAAGAGGCACGTTCTTCATGCTCAAATAGTGTGAACACTTTGATGGAGACTACACCTGATCTTGATGCAGCAGCTGCAGATGTTACTACTGTCGAAGCTTTTAACTCAGATGCTGACAATATTTTATTTGACCATGATCCAACATCTGAAGCAGCTATTATTGTTCATCCTGAAGTTCATGACATTCTGAAGAGTGAGCAAGAATTTGGTGAAGCTTCAAATACTTCATCTCTTGCAGATTTAAATAAGGAAGTTCTTCCTGTAGATATAGAAGCTAGTCTGAAAGAAAATCCATTGCCGGACCTAGAACCAGAGGGTCTTACTGATCAAACTGGTATCTTACCATCCCTTAGAAAATTTTCTGACACTTTTGAGGATAGTGGGAATTTTTTTAGTGTCAAACCTTCAATTCCTTATAAGGAATGTCAGAATTCTAGTGTATATTCTGATATGCCACGTGGTCTGTCAAATGTCTCTGATTTCCATGATTCGGCTTGTCCATTGGTTGCAAGGCATGATAAGATTTCGGTAAGTCCAGGTGTGGATGCTTGTTCAGACAGCGGACTGTCAGGTAAACATTTACCATATCCAGAAAGAACGAAGTCCATCTATGTGACCCGTGAAGAAGATTACTGTTTTCCGTCAACTGAAAAAAATTCAAAAGATTTATTCTCTGCTCTAGAATCCTTTGCGAGTTTTGAAACTCAAGAGCTGCTCCCTGGAACAACGAAATCTGGTTGTACATCTTCTCTTGGTTATGCAGAGGCAAATTTTCCGAGTTCTTGGGAAAGTCCTATTTCGAAAGATGAAGCAGCAGAACATACTGAAGGTGCCTCTTTCAAAGCTGATATAGCTGTCGCATCTTCCCGGGATGAATCCAGTAAAGAGATTACTGGATCTGCTGATAATATCTTGAACGACTCTCTCATGCTGGGAAAGCCATCTTCCACCCTAGATCCTCTGGAAACGCAAAATGAATGGCTGAAGATTCCCTCAGAGGCAACTAATACTACTCTACTGGGGCCTTGTCAAGATGAAGCTTGTGAGCAATATTCCAGTAATAATACTGAATGTTCTGTTTACGTTGGTGGGAATCGAGGTAACACTGCTCCTCGTGTTGGTTTGTACGAAAGAGAGCCTGTCCATCAAGATTTTACATCTATATATCCAGATCAAATACAGGCCTTTGAGCCAGATGCCCTCGTGAATGGCCTTGAATCTCAAGCAGCAACCATTCACGGTGTGGCCAGTGTCGATTGTGCTCCCATTGACCAACAGGGCAACGAAGACGAGATCTTTTCTCACGATGCATCTCCTCTTAACATACCCTATAAACATACTAATGATTCAGATTTTGTATTAGTAGCTGAGAATGGGTTAAATTCGGATCATGATGTAGAAAAGGTGGAGCGTATAGTAACTGGTGCTGACGGTCCTAGACAGGCTGATGCCAAAGATGATTATCAGCAAAATGGGGTTATTATGTTATCATCTTTATCACTACATCCTGAGAAGCTCCACGAACCCCCTCTTTTAGTCACTGAGCAATTCTATCAAGACGAGGAGTTGACCAAGGGGTATAGAAGAGCTTTAACTGAACAAAGGCAAATAAATCATGTTCGAGATGCTTCATCTGCCAACATGTGCAATATGTCATCTGATGGTTCTTCCTCCTTGATATTACTTGATGATTCATTGCCTGAAGATGTCAAGAATAATAGGAAATTAGCTGCAGAAGCAGAAGACGTAGATCCACTTAGCCATGATCTCTTAGAACCCCAATATGTTGAGAGAAGTGCAGGTGTGGCTGACGATGACCAACCTACAGTATCAAAAACTTCACTGCAATCAGCTGAGCACACACTGGAGACTTCCAATGTGGAGTTCCATGGCAATGGCATGCTTAGTGGTGGTAATCAATTCATCCAGTTGGAGAACTCATGCCAGCCTCTCTGTCAACAGTTACCTGATCTTGGAATACGTCCAGCTGAACCTCGAATCAACCTAGAGCCACCTTCTCTTCCTCCTTTGCCTCCTATGCAATGGAGACTGGGCAGGTTCCAAAATTCTGCTGCTGTTCCAGCAGGGAGGCAAATGGTGCAACATACACGTGTTCCAGTTCAAGTCCAACCAATGAGCCTGCCAACTATGCACCATACCCTAGCTCCAGTACAGTCAATGAGCCTACCCGCAGTGCACCATACAATTGCTTCTTTACAACCAGTGACCATTGTAGCAGGCAATAATACACTTGCTCCACTCCCACCGACAATCCTGCCAATGGCTCCACCAGAAGTGCACTATACGTTTGGTCCTCTCCAACCGGTGACCGTACCAACTAGCAATTATGGAACTGAGACTATTGCTCGGACACTCTCAAGTGAGGGACAGCTAGGGTATTCAGATGGTTATGTAGCGCAGCAAGGAGTCTTCACCCTGCCGATGCCAGTTGGAGCTTCCGAAGGTTTATTCCAGATTAATACTAGTGCCGTTGGAAGACAAGACAATCTACCGTCCAAAGTCCCATTAATGTCCACAAATTTGGATGCTAATGTGACACAGCAAGGAATATTTATGCCGTCAAATTCGGTTATGGTTTCTGAAGATTCTTCCCAGACAAGAACAAGTGAAAACGGAAGACAGGCCCATGTACCTTTTACGGTCTCTCCAGCCTCAACGTCACCGAAAGGCACTTTGAGTACTGAAGAATCCTTGCAGCCTAATGTGGATCCCCTTGAATCCGGATCATTGGTTGAAGGTCACTTGTTTGAGCATACATCAACAGTGGAGGCAAAAGTGAAGACTGAAACTTTTATTCAAAATGAGCCACTACGACATGATAACCAAGTGTTCGCAGAGGAAGTAGTGAATTCTAACATTCAGTCCGTCCTTTCATCCGCGGAGGATCTGGCACCCCCAGGTTTGGTGGCACTTGAGGCATATGATGGGATTCCAACTTATGCAGATGGCGATACAAATGAAACTCTCCAGAAGAAGCCTCCAAGACCTAGAAACCCTCTCATTGTTGAGGTTGTTGCTATTGACAAAAGCAAGGTTTGTCCTGGAAATCATTTGTCCCCTAAATTATTCACGTCTCTCTTGAGAATGCTTTATAAACTCACACTTAGCATAGTGTGGTCTTATATCTTTTTTGTTTGTGTAGTTGAGAAAGGTAGAGAGGACAAAGTCGCCATTGAAGTCAAAAACGGAAGGAGGAGAGTCTCTACTCGAACAAAGGCAGTTGAGAAAGGTAGAAAGGGTCAAGCCATCAGCGGAATCAAAGGTGGAAGGAGGAGAATATTTACTGGAACAGTTGCAGCTGAGAAAGGTGGGAGAAAGGGTAAAACCTCCAGTTGAACAAAAAGCTGAAGAGGAGTTTTTGGAACAGTTACAGTTAAGAAAAGTTGGAGAAAGGGTTAAACCACCAGTTGAGCAAAAAT
This sequence comes from Spinacia oleracea, assembly GCF_020520425.1. NCBI lineage: Eukaryota > Viridiplantae > Streptophyta > Magnoliopsida > Caryophyllales > Amaranthaceae > Spinacia > Spinacia oleracea. The sequence continues at coordinate 24,981,127 of NC_079491.1, read as the reverse complement.
CTGAAGAGAGAGAATTTTTACTTGAACAGTTGCAGCTAAGAAAGGTTGGGGAAAAGACTCAACAAGAGGTTGAGCCAAAAGTCGAAGAAAGTGAATCACCACTGGCGCATTTGAGGAAGGTCAGGGAAAGAGTCAGAGAGGAGCTTGAACTGAAAGCTGAAGAAACAGAATCTCCACGGATGCAGCTGAGAAAGGTAACCGAAAGGGCACATCCTCCAGCTGTACAAAAAGCAGAAGAGAGAGACTCACTATTTGAACAGATTAGAAATAAGGTTTGCCCTCAGATTGCGTTTCCTAATTTTCATGGTTATATCTTAAACAGCATATAAAACCCTAATAACTGTTGGATCTTCTGTTTTTCTTTTCGTCAGTCATTCAACCTGAAACCAGCTGTTGCTGCTAGACCAAACATTCAAGGTCCGAGAACAAATTTGAAGGTTGCTGCCATTTTGGAAAAAGCAAGCACTATTCGTCAGGTTTGTCCGTGCTCAAAAATTGTTTTTAAGATCATTTTTCTTATTTCAGCCTTCTTATGTTAAACTTATAAATTGATAAATTTTCTAAACAGGCAATGGCTGGAAGTGATGAAGAGGATGATGCAGATAGTTGGAGTGATAATTGATACAACCTAAACTCACTTGCCATTGTCTACCTGTTTAGTACCAAGTACATAGATTCAAGGGTGATTGTAGTTTGTCCCATTACCCTGCATAGATATGTGTATAGTGATTTGATTATTTTTTTTCCTCTGCCATCGAATCGAAACATTATCATATACATACATGACCAGCCTGAGGTTCTGCGCGCAAGCGCATCCGCCAGTCTGTCCCTTTGCACAATTCAATGTTCATATTACTTTGTATCAATATTTCAAATTTTGATAGTAGGAGTCTGCCATCGGATTGATGTATATCCATGTTTATTTTTGTCCAACATTTTGGGTTCATGTATGGAGACTCGTCTTCATTTTCTCTCTTCTTCCTGTTTTTTTCATCATTCTTTGACAAGTTAAGGGTAATATTTCAATTTTGTTTTTATCCTTTTAGGATTTGTGTTTTTTAAAACGTAGAACAGTATGAATGTATGATATTGTCATATTATAAGGTTGTAAGCTAGCTCCTATAAATGTTGCTCGATCTTGAAAGTCCGGTGGATTGCATTCTTTCAAATGATAATACAAGTACAAGAACTCCTAGATAATGATAGTGAAAGAAAGGTAAAAGACAGTCTTACACTCTCGGTGGAAATTATAATATATCCGTATCTAATTAGTCTAAGTTTCTAAGTATTATTTCAGTGGAAGTTAACTAATTCACTGTTTATTGGTTTTCTTAAACTGTATCAATTTGACTGCTCCCTATCATGTTTTTGCATTGTACACATTTGACTACTAACACTCTTATCATCTATCTATACAATTTTTCACCAAAAAAACTATCTATACAAATATTTTAAAACAAATTGTTTTGCATACCATGATATTATGTGTCTCTTTTTAATTTATTCTATTTTATTTTTGTAATCAACATTTGTATTCATCCTTTTCACTTCTCCACTAATTAGATTTTCTTTTCCCTTAAAATTCTTGGTTGTTTTACATTCTAATTTCAATTTAGTATCATCTCGTATTACATTTTATTATTTCAAAATTTTTGTATCATCTCGTATTATATACTCCGTAGTAAAAAAAACCGTGCATCGTATGAGATAAAAACTAGTTAGTGGAGTATTATATTAGAAAAAAAATGCAGTATAAAACTTTCATATATTAAAATAGGCAGCGGCAGATCCAAAAAAAATTTATCGGATGGGCCAACTTTAAATAAGAAAAATTTATACTCTGTAACTTTATAAATTAGTCTTTAAAAACTAATATTTTTATTGCTAATCTGAATTTTTGCTTTCATGTTTCTTTTTAAATGGGTCACTTTTACTTTTACACTATTCATTCACTTAATATAGGTTTGAAAATATAGTAAAATTCAAGTTATATGTGTTGAAATAATAAGCATTGTGATTAACAAGATAGAACTAAAGCTTTTTTCGTTCACCTTGGAAAATTAATATTGAAAATAAATAAATTATAATTAACAAGTAAACACTAGTTTTAATTAGTAAGAATAATAATTTTCCAGTAAACAGTAGTACGAAGTAAGTTCGAAGAACCTAACTCACTTCCTAATTTCCTGTGCAACATTGATAAACAAAAAAAGAATTAATGGGCTTAGTCTTAAAGAGATTCGAACATAAGGGGGAAGATAAAACTACCATCAGAGCTAACCAAGTACACATGTAAAGGTTATGCAACTAATTTGTGTACTGTTTTTTTAAAATGATGGGGCGGGCCATGGCCTAGATAGGCCTCCCCTTGAATCCGCCGTTGAAAATAGGCATATACTCTGTAGACAATTACATTTATTAAAAAAATCGCGGCCAAAGTTAGTACTTCGTATAATCGTGTATATATATATATATATATACATATATATATATATATATATATATATATTTTTTTTTTTTGACATAGGCTCAAACTTACAAATATAAAAGTCTTACAAACCTACACTACATGCTAATAACACTAAGATCTTATAAACCATTACAAATTCTAAACTACAAACAGTATTAATAAATAACGCAAGGGCTTTGTGCTTTTCTTGATTCAGCCCGTTATTGTTGGAAATGCCTTGCTCACGCCACTTACACGACGTTATCTTACAAAGGCAATTTGCATCTATGTTTCCTTTATAGTAGATGGTGCTGATGTTAGGTCCTTTACCATTAGAAGTATTCTGAAAGCACCTGCAAAACAGGGGGAACAAGGAGAGGAGAGGAAGAGAACCAATGTGACAGGCTAGATTAATAGACCTTGCGTCTAAACACAATTTGTATTATTAATACTGTTTGTAGTTTAGAATTTGTAATGGTTTATAAGATCTTAGTGTTATTAGCATGTAGTGTAGGTTTGTAAGACTTATATACGATTATACAAATTATACAATATATATAGCATGCTATACAAATTGTATAATCGTATATAAATTGTATAAAAGTCAAGTCAAGTTGTAGCAATTTTAAGGAAGAAAAGGAACCAGCTATTTTCATTTGATTAATTTTAGTTGACGGTTTATGGATGACTCAATCGAACTTTTATTTCTCTCCTTATCGCATCTGGTTAGCTTCGACTCTTCGAGTTTAATTTCTTTTTATTATTGAGACATATATCCATACTATTATTAAAGTTCAATGGCAAGCATTATCATGATGTCACATTTGCTAGTAGTTGACAAGTGATGTGGCACCAAGTCGTTGCCACATATTGATATAAATAATGTTCTTTTACATAAAAAATAAACAAATGCTAATATCAATACTTAAACTCATGTTTTATAAAGTAAAATTCTAACCATCACTCCAATGACAATTAGTGATAATAATATTATTAAAAAAAAATAGGAAAATTGTCAATGGTTGCCCTATACTATTGTCTTTTCTCAATGGTAACAATAAAATTTTCTTATTATCATTAGTAGTCTTTTATTCCTAGTTTTTGTACATTGTAACCTAAATGATTACTTTTGTTGATTAATCAACTAAATAATAAACCACAGTTAGTGTTTTTTCTTTAAAAAAAACTAGGTTTTGACCCGTTCTACGCACGGGCTTTTCTTAAGAAAAATAACCAAAATTTAAAATAGTAAATACTCATACAAAGTATTATATGGAGTACTTCATAATTTTATTAATTTGGTTACGCCTAATAGCTAGTAAAAAATAATCAATTACCACACTTACATTGTTATAGATGGTTAACAAAAATGCGTTCAAAATTGATCATGAAGTAAAAACTATTACTCCGTAATGAATACTCACCTCATGAAAAAGAGCGAAATTCCCACTAAATAGAGAATAAAATGAGAAAAGTTCGAATGAATATCGAATAAAAGTTGTATGATGTACGAGTAGTTTTTTACAAATAGTTTGAATACATCATACATGAACCACTCAAATTCTTTTTTTGTTTGACGGATGAACCACTCAAATTCTAACGGTTTGAGATTTCTCTCCTTATATTTGAGTAGCTCACAATTAATCGATTAATGGTTAATAGATTAATGTGGCGAATCATTCTAATTTATTTAAAGGTTTTATTTAAGTTAGCATAAGATTTTTTTTCCATGTTCACATACCCAAGTTAAACAGAATTTTAAATATAAATATAAAACACACACATAATAATGTAGACATTGAGGCTATGGAAAAAAAATAATTAAAAGATGCAATATTGATAGAAACCTCTTAATACACAGAGAATATACGTAATGCTACAATATGATTTTCCCCATGAAAATAATTATAAACACCATCGTAGGTATATAATTTAGCAACAAAGTTGCTTCGACACATAAACTAAGTAAAAGAACACTCTATTTTAGTGACATGATTTTATTTATTTATTTTTAAAAAATAGCATAATCTCATATCAAGAATATTATATTGGGCGGAGCTTCAGAGTGATACCAACCCCATCAGAAACTTTCGTAAGTTGAGAAACAATTCCAGTTGGTAATACCACATTGACGGAAGTGAGGGTAGCAAGGTGCATGTAATATATATAGGGCTGCAATTTATTGGAAAATCAATAAATCAATCAATCGATGAATTATGAATTAGTACTTCGTAATACGTTATTGAACCCTACAAATTCTAACAGTTTGAAATTCCTCCTCTTTTTAAAGTACCAATAAAGGATTTTAATTGATTAAAAACGGTTAAGTTTAAGGAGAATATATACAGAGTATGAAGGATAGAAGATGAAGGGGGGAGTTGTAGAAGTCGGGCAGAGTGGCGTTTCCTTTGCAAATACGGAGTAATGATTATGGCTTGAGTTACTCCATATTCATTTATTTATTTAGTGACATAGGCCATATTCAATTATTTTAATTCTTTAAATTTAAACCCAAAAAAATTATGGAAGGAGAACATGCATATCAAATTACACGTGGCACTATGAGTGATGAGAGTGACATATGACATTTGTTGAGTTTATGGTTTGAGTTTTTAAATACTAGGTATAGATATGATTTGGTGGTTCCCCCGGTTCCTCACTCATTTATTCTCGCCTTCCTTCATTCTCCGGCAAGCTCAAGAACCGTACCCCATCATCATCATCATCATCATCTGAATCGTAAAACTCATCATCAAAAATAATTTAGAGTAGATCAACAAATCCGCTTTGGTCAAAGTCATTTACAATGATCAAAGCAAAAATCAAACTCCAAAAATGAAAAATCAGCTTAATTGTTCATCGAAATAAAACTGTAATGGTAGGAGTCCACCCCGACATTAGAGTGGTTAGAGGAGGAGATAAGATAACGACGTCGTATTAGAGTACTAGTTGGAGATTAGAGGTTTAGGGTCGACGATTAGGATAATCTTTTCGACGATTAATGCGGCGAAGACGATGATGAATTGTAGAAGTCTGGTGTTGTTCGTGAATATTAAAGTTGATTGGGTCTGCGGCAGGGAATTCTGATGATGGCAGATTGGCAGTGGTAGAGAGGGTGCCGATAAATTCATATATACATGGTTTGTGATTTGGGAAGGGAAGACGAGTTGTATGGCTATGCCCTGTGTGCCTTATGGATTCCATTGTTAAGTCACTATTCATTATTTTGGCTTGTTGCTTTAATTTGAGAAGAAAATGACATATATACCTTCCATTGTTAAGTTACCGGAGATTATTATCTCAATCGAAGTTCTAATTTTTCTCTCTCTTTATTCTTGAAGTAAGAAAGGTAACCATGGTTAACTAAATGTTAATTATTTATCAAATTTACCAACAAAAATTATAATTAAGGTCATGATGTAGAAAAATTGAGAATAAAGGGTTACCTGTTATAAAATATATATTAGGATGGATGCCCATTATACCCTTACCTCTATATAACATATGTATGTGTATATATGTATGTCTATGGAATTGGATGAATAAGAGGATAACCGACATACAGTTTCTCTCTCCCTCTTTCTCCATTTCTCTCTACTTTCATAATACGTTATCAACACCATCTCTAATCGACGAAAATAAGTGGAATTGTCAACCTTAATTTGATGAATCATATTTATATAGGGTATTCTAGGCTCATTTAGGTTGCATTTCTAGGCATTCGTCTCATTTTAGTTGCATTTAGAGTCATAATTGCATAAGTCGTCGTTATTGTACTCTATTACGCTCCGTTTGTGTTTTCTTTGATATTTCAGGTGATTTTACAATCATTTGGGTGCTTTCGGAGTGTTTGGAGGTGGATCGAATGATCACCGGATGGTTTGAGTCGGAGACGAAGTGTTTGATCGGAGAATTGAGTTTTCCGGGGATGATTAACTCGATGTATCGCTTGTGCATAGGCTCGCAAGATCCCTCGTTGGCTTGCAAGATCCCCCGTTGGCTCGCAAGACATCTATCGTAGGCTCGCTACATTTATCGTTGGCTCGCTACATCTATCGTCGTGCCTCATCGCTTCATGGTTGCTTGCTTCACTAGGCCAGCGAGGGATGGCTCGCTAGCTCCCTCGCTGCCTCGTTGCTCGTCGCCTTGGCCTGCTATGCATCTCACTAGGCCAGTGAGGGATGGCTCGCTAGCTCCCTCGCTGCCTCGTTGCTCGTCGCCTTGGCCTGCTATGCATCTCACTAGGCCAGCGAGGGATGGCTCGCTAGCTCCCTCGCTGCCTCGTTACTCGTTGCCTTGTCTTGCTGCACTTCACTAGGCCAACGAGAGATGGCTCGCTAGCTCCCTCGCTGCCTATAGCTTCGTCGCTTAACTTGCTACACACACGCGCATGGCAGCGAGGGATGGCTCGCTAGCTCCCTCGCTGCTCTACTTTCTTGCTAGTCGCTCATCATGATGCCAGCGAGGGATGGTGCGCGAGATCCCTCGCTGCCCATGCCTCGCCATCTATCTTCCCGTGTGCGCGGCTCGTGCTCGGGTTTGGCTGCCACGTCATCGCTCCATCGACGACTTTTTATTTTTTATTTTCATATTTATTTATTTATTTATTTTAGAAAAGAGGAGCATATAAATACTCAAGGGAACTAATTTATTTTCCTCATGTTATTATTTCCTTAGAATTCTTTTAAACGCTTAGTTTTATTTTTCTCTCTACACATTATTGAGCCCTAGTTCATTCCATTCAATTAATCAATATAGAGGTATTTTCATAATTCTTCTTGCTTCTCTTGCTTTGAATTATCGTTTCTTATTATTGTTCATTATGAAATTCATTGTTAATTCATATTTCTTGCTTTGAATGATCGTTTCTTATTATTGTTCATTATGAAATTCATTGTTAATTCATATTTCATGCTTGTTAATTCAATTATGAGCGAGTAGTTTTATTCTAGGGCTAAGTAAGGGAAGCCATGTTTATACCATGATTGATATGCATTAAAGTTCGTTAATTTATAGATTATGATTGAGTAATTCCAATTGATTTGTTCTTAATCGTTGATTCATGTTATCGGCCAATTTCATGGATTAATTATCTAGCTAATAGGAATTAGAATCGAAAGATCGTGTTTTTAGAGGCTTTGTACAATTGGCAATTCTGATTATGTTAGCGATCGTACTGCATATGTTGAATTGAAAGTGTTAAGACCCGACCGTAGGATTAGCATGTACTTTAATTACTCGCCTAGTTTATTCGTTGTCGAATTGAATTGTGTTATTGGATTGGTATAAGCATGGTGAACCGAACAGACGCCCTAGACCTTTAATTCATTGATAAATTACGCATTTTTATTATTGTTTTAGTTTTACTAGTTAACACTCAAAATCAACTTTCGTTATTGAAATAGTTCGTATAATTGAGCAAAAACTAATAGAACTTGTCTCCCTGTGGGATCGACCCGTATTTGCTAAGTATCTGCTAACAACAGACACCGTGCACTTGCGGTATCACTTTTTAATTCATCAAGTTTTTGGCGCCGTTGCCGGGGAGACGGCTAGATTCTATTAGTCTTAGTTTGATTATTTGAACTGTTTCCATTGTCTCATTGGAACTCTCAGTTCCAATTGAGGCAAATCTCACTGCGTTTTCTTTCGTTGTTGTTTATGCCCAGGTCTGCCAGAACGGGTACCTTGGTTCCTCCCGATCCCGATCTCGGAAAGACCCTTCGTCAACTAAAAAAGCAACAGAAAAAGAAGAAGCAGTCAGGGTCCCAAGACTCACAGACTCCACCGAGTCACACGATGTCTAAATCCCTGAAATCATATGGGGTTCCTTCCTCGAATAGTGTTCCGACTGGGCTCACAATGCCAACTATTGATGCAGTCAACTTTGAGATCAAGCCCGCTCTAATCTCCATGGTCTCACAAAGTCAATATGGTGGCCATCCATCTGAGGAAGCCACCAACCATTTGCAGAGGTTCAACCAACTGTGTGGTACTATCAAGCATCAAGGTGTCACTCAAGACCAATTGAAAGTCATGTTGTTTGGTTTTAGCCTTCGTGATAAGGCTCAGACATGTTTCCGCGCAGGTTTCATAAGAATTACATTCTATTATTTTATAAGCTAAACGGTTCTTCCACAAGATATCAGGTTTACATTAAAGATTGATAACATCGACGACGACATGAAGGCATCATTGCTCGCGTGACGACATCTGGTGACCTCGAAGATCATGAACGACACCAGAAGGCGACGTCGTTGATCAAAGATTAGATACGGAAGACGACGGATAGGTCGAATACAATGACAGATTGGCGTCGACAGAAAATGAACGTCGTGACAGGCGTCGAAGATTATTTTCCTAACTTCCGGCTCGCTGCAATTAGGAAAATGGGGGCTATTGTTATGGGTCGTTCCATATCGCACGTGTCGCAGTCAGTTCCTACATTTAAGGAGTTGTTATCTCCACTTCATGCTTGTTGGACAAGGTCAAAGAAGCTAGCAAAGATCAAGAAAACTGTTAGAGGAAATCAAGGGATCAGTTGAGAGTATCAAGGGACAACTAACGACATTATTCTGTCTTCTATGCTTGACCTAGTACTATATAAAGATCATGAGTCTGCAATGAGAGGGGACGGCTAATCTCCATATCTAACCACTACCTTCCTCCATTTACCCCACTAATACCCATTATCCCAACTACTATTATTTAGTTGTTACTTTGCTACATTCCAGGAGACATCATTTTCTACCTTAGCTTACCCACGTACATCTCACTACAAATACTCCATCTCATTAGCTATAATCATCATCTCTTCCGATATAAATACATCTTTTTCCCAATACCCCTTATACATGGTAATGACGGCCATTGTCGTATATTTACTCAATTCACAAGTACCTTCCTCGAGTATCCCAGTCCACCCGTATACTCCCTTTCACTTATGCCTTATTATTAGCTACATTTATATATACACGCGAATAAACAATGTACTTGTATTCAGCAAGGCTTTTTATGCCAGTAACATAGTGGATTGGTGGACTCATTGCCACCCGCGGTTTTTATCCCTTTCGGGTTTTCCGCGTCACCATCTCTTGTCTCGTCTCTCTTTATTTCCTGTCATTTATTTCCTGTCATTTGCATAATTATTTTATCTAGTCGTCTATGTCCCGACCAAAGGTCGTCCATACGAAATTTGGCATAAACAGTTTGGCGCCGTCTGTGGGGAGATGGCTAGATTTATCTTCAAACACATATCCACAAATATCCTCTCAAACACAATATCCGACCCACTTGGGTTCACCAATAAAGTTGTCGCCAGGCTATGGATTGTTGTCATACTTTGTCGCCACCATGAGATGGAGCTACGTCAGGGCACATGTCGCCAACATGACAGGTGTCGTCGACGGGTCAGGTGTCGTCGACGGGTCAGGCGTCGTCGACGGTCAGGTGTCGTCGACGGTCAGGTGTCGTCGACGGGTCAGGTGTCGTCGACCGGTCAGGTGTCGTCGACGGGTCAGGTGTCGTCGACAGTCAGGTGTCGTCGACGGTCAGGTGTCGTCGACGGGTCAGGTGTCGTCGACGGTCAGGCGTCGTTGACGGGTCAGGTGTCGTCGCCAGGCTCGTTGGTCGATGGAATATGGAATGACGTCAGGGTACATGCCGTCGCCAGATCAGGTGTCGACATCAGCAGGTGTGATCGCTAGAAGTGACGCGTTTGAGTGGTCGAATTCAACCTGGAGGATGCATATCGTGACAACAACGACACCAACGCTTGATGACATCGAAAATAGGTACTAATATTTATAATATTCAACTCTAATCGTTTGGCCTCGTTTTTGAATACGTGACAGGTTTCGGTCTAGACGTCACGGACCATCATGCAGATGTCACCACAAACAAGATACAATATGAGTTGTCTCGTACCTTGATAAGATCTCGAGACGATTTGACACTTGACGTCGCGAGAAGTATGGTATAAAACTCAACCCCAGTGATTTTAATTTAAACTAATATTGTTTCTAGTCCTTGTTGTCACTAAAACAGATGCGAACACGTGACGTCATCCACCAATGACATGACGTCAACATAGTTTCGTCCGACGTCACATCCACATCAGTCGACGACGTCTCCAAAAACGAAGGCGACAAATGGAGATTCAACAACAAATTGTCGGCAATACTAGATTTTGTGGCTAACTTCAGTCCAAGTATCAAATAGGAGAATTTGTAGTTGTCCTGAAGTCGCCACAGGGGAGCATATAGTATACTCTATCTCATTTAATTTTCATATAGTATACTTGATTTGCTCTTTATATAGTATACTTTGCTTGTTTTAATTTCCAAAAGCACTTTAAAATATATGCTATACGTTGTTATCCTACTTTTTGTACTAACATCGTCACCACTTGTCGTTTGATCATGTCGTGTCGCCAAGTATTATCTTGTCTACAGGTATTGACGTGTCGCTTGGCTAGGTCATGAGTATATCAGGCGACCGACGTTTGAATGCAGGTGACAAGGTACTGTCTTGTCTACAGGTACTGACGTGTCGCTTGGCAAGGTCGTGAGTAAAGAAGGCGACCAACGTTAGAAGTGTTACACGAGGTCACGACACGACATGAGGTCACGACGACACAACACGACGCCACGACAGCAAGTCACTACAGCAGGACGCGACCATTCTGGTTACCCCTATGACGACAAGAAGTTTCTTGGCGTTAAACATGGTACGAACATACTTTCAAAGTAAGTTATCTTTTATTTATAATATACACGTATTGTCGCTGCCACGTACATCGCAGATCGTGAGGGTCATCAACACAATCGAATGGTATGAGTGACCCAATTCATTTATTAGTGACGTCAAAATTTTATAAACTAACATCTCATACCCTATTGAAATTTTCTCATATATCATCCGTGATAACTATTTTTCATTTACTAACGACATGCCGCGACTATACGCGTTAGTATGTATATTAATGACAACAGATTACCTTGATCATGATGGTATGCCCCGACGCCACGAGATGGCAATGACCGATGACACGACGCCACCAGACTACCGAGAAAGCTAAGGAAATCGGAATGTCGAATAATCATCATCAATGACCATGATGACACATGAGTAACTTCTAAACTATTTTTCACACACTTTCTCATTTCAATTCATTCATTGTTGTTCTCTTGTATTAATATGTCTCGTATTCCACGTTCATCAAGTTAACTAATAAATTTTTGCATCGCACCATGAATGTCTCAATTTCTCTAATGACTAAACCATTTTATCAAATCGTTTTGAGGTAATTTGACTTGACAGGACGTTTAGAGGTTGCATCATGCTGGCACGCATGTACGGCGTCAGATATAAACGAACGTCATCATATCTGTGGCCGACTTCAGTCATGATATCTTCCTAAAGCCGCCACAGGGGGGCAAGATAATACATACTCCCGTTCAGTTTAATATACTTGTTACAACTTTGAAATTTAACTAACGATGTGATACAATTTATTTTCATGATGATCTTGTCGTAAGATTTTGGTAACAGGTACGATGCTAAGACAAATGTACGAACACTGGGGGCTCAACCACTATCACATGTCGAAATAGGCGGATAAAGAAAATTCATTGGGTTTCCCAAAGACGACAAGTGATAAGACGTCAACCGATTAACAAGAAAGGTAATTTATAAAGAGTTCACATGTATTTGAATTTACGACATATTGTAATGTAAGTTTGTCAAATGATTTTACCAAAGACGTTAAGAAAAAGTCCACTTCTTAAGACAGTATAAGGAATTCACATTAACCATATGTTCTTTCTTGTGCCACATTGCGAGGATCAACCAATAAGTCGACCAACGTTGGAATGGACAATGTCAAGACCAGCGATGCGTCATCATTCAACATGACGGTACGACGCCAGATGTGACGACGATGGTACAAGCGATGGCAATGATCTCAGGAACGAAAACAAGATCGGCGACGAGAGGTGTCACGACATCAGGACAATGATGTTGATTGTAGAATCGTCATCAAGGGACAGTCAACGACTCGACGTAATTTCGTTACATGAGCCCATATTAAGTAATATCTAACACTTACTTCGTGCGTTAATTAATTTATTACATTTTTTACTACACTGTGATTAAAGTTCAATTTCAGTTTTTGTTATTTGTCGCATTGAATATATCTTTCCAAACGCAATTATATTATATTTATGTTTCATCTTATTCATTTGAAAATCAACGCTAACATCGCATCAAGCGAACGTCCACCTCTACCTTTTCTATTCTCTATAGATCACTTGTTGACGATATCACCAACGACAACAGCAACGAACGACATCATCAGAAGACGACATCAACGAACGACGCTATCAACTACAAGCGACGACGTCTCCATGGTCATAACCCTTAAACTTATTGGATCCCAACGACGACGTGTCTCTTCTAAGCGCGACCACTACACACGACGCAGGTACTATTTATGTGCACATAGCTTCGTTCTTTGAGTACCTTACAAGTGACATTTATTCCACAACGAATAATAGATATAGCATAAACAACATTTTAAGCTAACAACGTGTATGCACCCCCGACACTCGTCCAAACGGCTAACCAATCGCCAAATATAAAATAGCAAACTCACGTCTTTCCTCCTCAACACTGACGACAAACGAAGCCAGCCCAGAATGCTCGAAACCTACTTAAACTACTCTTCTGGAAATCCCATAGGCTAAACTCTTCTGCCATAGACTGCGCCATCAAAACATCTTACCCCTTGTCCTCATGTTATAGGAAACCTCATAAACCTTCGACTCTTCTTGACATTCGTCATAAGGTTACTTCGAACCACCCACTTCATTCACCTGTAACTTCAACTTAGTCGCCTGCTACCTACCCTCACACGACATTACATCTGACTAAAATTATTCGACCATGTGCTCACTCGACACGAATTCCTTCTATAAAGTTCTTCGCATGACTACGAACAAACGAAGAGGCTTATATCGCCTGCATACGATAGATATCATACAACAACGACAATAGAGGCACGCCTGTAAACATCAGACGACCGACTAAGATACAACAGTTGGCCGTGACGCCTGCAAACACCAGACGACAAGCTAAGATACAATGGTTGGTCGTGACGCCTGTAAACATCGGACGACAGGCTAAGGTACAACAGTTGGTTGTGACGCCTGCAAACACCAGACGACAAGCTAAGATACAATGGTTGGTCGTGACGCCTGTAAACATCAGACGACAGGCTAAGATACAACAGTTGGCTGTGACGCATGTAAGCATCAGACGACAGACGAAGATACGAAAGTTGGCCATGACGCCAGATGCCTAACTCACATCACGTCTTAACATGTTTCCGCGCAGGTTTCATAAGAATTACATTCTATTATTTTATAAGCTAAACGGTTCTTCCACAAGATATCAGGTTTACATTAAAGATTGATAACATCGACGACGACATGAAGGCATCATTGCTCGCGTGACGACATCTGGTGACCTCGAAGATCATGAACGACACCAGAAGGCGACGTCGTTGATCAAAGATTAGATACGGAAGACGACAGATAGGTCGAATACAATGACAGATTGGCGTCGACAGAAAATGAACGTCGTGACAGGCGTCGAAGATTATTTTCCTAACTTCCGGCTCGCTGCAATTAGGAAAATGGGGGCTATTGTTATGGGTCGTTCCATATCGCACGTGTCGCAGTCAGTTCCTACATTTAAGGAGTTGTTATCTCCACTTCATGCTTGTTGGACAAGGTCAAAGAAGCTAGCAAAGATCAAGAAAACTGTTAGAGGAAATCAAGGGATCAGTTGAGAGTATCAAGGGACAACTAACGACATTATTCTGTCTTCTATGCTTGACCTAGTACTATATAAAGATCATGAGTCTGCAATGAGAGGGGACGGCTAATCTCCATATCTAACCACTACCTTCCTCCATTTACCCCACTAATACCCATTATCCCAACTACTATTATTTAGTTGTTACTTTGCTACATTCCAGGAGACATCATTTTCTACCTTAGCTTACCCACGTACATCTCACTACAAATACTCCATCTCATTAGCTATAATCATCATCTCTTCCGATATAAATACATATTTTTCCCAATACCCCTTATACATGGTAATGACGGCCATTGTCGTATATTTACTCAATTCACAAGTACCTTCCTCGAGTATCCCAGTCCACCCGTATACTCCCTTTCACTTATGCCTTATTATTAGCTACATTTATATATACACGCGAATAAACAATGTACTTGTATTCAGCAAGGCTTTTTATGCCAGTAACATAGTGGATTGGTGGACTCATTGCCACCCGCGGTTTTTATCCCTTTCGGGTTTTCCGCGTCACCATCTCTTGTCTCGTCTCTCTTTATTTTCTGTCATTTATTTCCTGTCATTTGCATAATTATTTTATCTAGTTGTCTATGTCCCGACCAAAGGTCGTCCATACGAAATTTGGCATAAACAGCAGCCTTGAACCTGAAGATCGATTCTTTGAAGGCTCCTCAGTCTAGTACTCCCCCAATGAGTATCAATGCTATGTCTAGTGTAGCTCCAGTGACAACTTCTTACTGCGAAGTATGTGGCATCCAAGGTCACTTTGGTCATGAGTGCTCTTATAGTTTACAGGATACTACGCAATTGGAGCAAGTGAATGCTTTTCAACAGAGACAACCCAATGACCCATATTCCAATTCATTTAATCCGGGTTGGAGGAATCATCCAAATTTCTCATATCGGGGCAACAATGTTCAGAATCCTCAACCCCAGCAACAATGGTCGCAACCACAGTTCCATCCACCTCAACCACATGTTGCTAGGCCTCCATTTCAACAAGGAGCCTCACATAATGCTCCCCCGGGGTTTAATAGGCCCCCGCATCAAGGATATCAACAACAACCCCCTCGGACCAGTGCTACTCTAGAGCCTAACATAGGTGATATGTATAAGCTCATTGCAAATATGCAGAAGACCGCAGAGATAGCTCAAAAGAACCATGATGAGAGCATCAAAGAGTTGAAGAATCGGAATAGAATGTTGGAAAATCAAGTTGCTCAACTTGCTGACACTCTATCACAGAGGCAACCGGATACACTACTAGGGCAACCTACTCCGCCCCAGAACAGAGAAAGTGTCAATGCTATCACTCTTAGAAGTGGCACTAAATATAATGGACCCCCGATGCCCACTGATGATGCAACTCTTGCTAAGGGGAACACAGATGGACCAGGGAAAGCAATTAATGCGGAGCCTCAAGTCCTAGAAGTTGATAATGCTGATGATGTTGGTGCAAATAAGGGGAAAGAGAAGATTTCTGATTCTCTCCCTATTGTGCCTAAGTTACCTTTCCCTCACCGGATGCAGAAAACTAAGGTCGATCAACAACTTGGTAAGTTCTTGGCAATGGTCAAGAATCTTGAGGTAACGGTCCCTTTTACTGATTTAATATCTCAAATTCCTGTTTATGCAAAATTTTTGAAAGAGATGATCACTAAGAAAAGGGATTATGGTGGTGTGGAGAGAGTCGCTCTAACTGAAGAGTGTAGTGCCATATTGCAAAATAAGTCTCCACCCAAACTTAAGGATCTGAGTAGTTTTTCCATCCCCTGTCATGTAGGTGCATTGTTCATTGATAAAGCATTATGTGATTTAGGTGCAAGTGTGTCTGTCATGCCCCTTTCTGTCTGTAATAGGTTGAATATGGGAAAACTAAAATGCACACAAATCACTTTGCAAATGGCAGATCGTTCTATAAAATATCCTTTAGGTATTTTGGAGGATGTTCCTGTCCGGGTGGGAAAATTCTACATTCCTGTTGACTTTGTGGTGCTAGATATGGAGGAGGATAGTCAAATCCCCATAATTTTGGGTAGGCCATTTTTATGTACTGCAGGTGCTGTTATTGATGTCAAGTCTGGGTCTCTTACTTTGAGTGTTGGTGATGATACTGTTACTTTTAATCTAACCAATGCTGTGAAGTCTCCTATGCTTGAGAATACTTGTTGCAGGATTGATATTGCAGAAGAGATTTCTCTAGACAACATTCCTAGAATGTTGTATGATGACCTATTGCTGGCGACTCTCACCTTGGAAGCCCAGAAAGGAGAAGGAGATTGTGAGATTGATTCCTTGATCTCGGATTTAGATGGAATTGAAGTTGAGAAGGTCGATAGTTTTGAGGTATTGGAAACTGTTTGCTCTATTTCCAAGCCACAGGTAACGAAGGTAGAACTAAAACCATTACCATCTCACCTTAAATATGCATTTCTTGATGATAATGAGGATTTTCCTGTGATCGTTAATGGTGCACTCGACGATAGCCAGCTTTCTAAGCTTCTGACCGTGCTACGTATGCACAAAAAGGCAATCGGGTATAGCATTGACGATCTCAAGGGCATTAGTCCTGACTTTTGTATGCATAGAATTAACTTGGAAGCAGATCACCGCCCTCGCATACAGCCACAACGTCGTTTGAATCTTAATATGCAAGATGTGGTGAGAAAAGAGGTAGTGAAACTACTTGATGCGGGCATCATCTATCCCATTTCAGATTCTAAATGGGTGACCCCGGTGCAAGTTGTTCCTAAGAAGGGGGGGACAACGGTCGTTAAGAATGATAAGGATGAGCTTATCCCCACTCGTGTTGTCACAGGTTGGCGTATGTGTATAGATTATAGAATGTTGAATACGGCCACCTTGAAGGATCACTTTCCCCTCCCCTTTATTGACCAGATGCTAGAAAGATTAGCAAAACACAACTTTTTCTGTTATTTGGATGGATATTCAGGTTTCTTTCAGATTCCCATTCACCCGGACGACCAGGGGAAGACGACGTTCACCTGTCCATATGGAACTTTTGCATACCGCAGAATGCCGTTTGGTTTGTGCAACGCCCCTGCTACATTTCAAAGATGTATGATGGCCATTTTTCTGACTTCATCGAGGATATCATGGAGGTATTTATGGATGATTTTAGTGTTTATGGTTCTGACTTTGATGTATGTTTGCATAATCTTTCTAAAGTGCTTAAACGTTGTTCTGAAGTGAATTTGGTATTGAACTGGGCAAAGTGCCACTTTATGGTCAATGAAGGAGTGGTACTTGGTCATCTTATTTCTGAGCGTGGCATCCAAGTTGACCGAGCAAAAATTGAGGTGATCGAGAAACTTCCCCCTCCCGTGAATGTCAAGGGAGTGAGGAGTTTTCTCGGTCATGCGGGTTTCTATCGCCGTTTCATAAAAGATTTTTCTAAAATTGCAAAACCCCTCACTCAATTACTGCTCAAGGATGCCACATTTGAGTTCACTGATTCTTTTTTAGAGTCTTTTGACAGGATCAAGAAAGCATTGATAACTGCTCCGATCATTCAGCCTCCGGATTGGGATTTGCCGTTCGAAATTATGTGTGATGCGAGTGATTATGCTGTTGGAGCAGTGCTTGGACAAAGAAAGAACAAGGTGTTGCATGCCATCTATTATGCAAGCAAAACCTTGGATGGAGCTCAGATGAATTATGCTACTACTGAGAAAGAGCTCCTTGCGGTTGTTTATGCACTTGACAAATTCCGGACGTATCTTGTTGGTTCGAAAGTCATTATACACACTGATCATGCCGCTTTGAAGTATTTGTTGGCCAAGAAAGAGGCCAAACCGAGACTTATTCGATGGATTCTTCTTCTCCAGGAATTTGATTTGGAGATTCGGGATAAGAAGGGTGCTGAGAATGTTGTTGCAGATCATCTCTCTTGGTTGAAATTTCAATCTAGCACAGACGGGCCTATCAATGATTCTTTTCCTGACGATCATTTATTCTCTGTGTCTACTCAATCCCCATGGTATGCGGACTTTGCGAACTATTGTGTTGGTGTCTCCCATCCTCCGGAGTTGACATATCAACAAAGTAAGAGATTCTACCATGATGCTAAGCGGTATTTTTGGGATGATCCACATTTGTATCGGAAGTGTGCCGATGGTATGTTTCGTAGGTATGTAGCGGATTGGGATACCCACGGGGTTCTTAAGCATTGCCACAGTTTACCTTCTAGTGGCCATCTTGGTGCTATTCCGACCGCCCATCGAACTCTTCAAAGTGGTTTCTATTGGCCTTCTATATTCAAGGATGCTCGTTTCTTTTGCAATGCATGTGATGAATGTCAACAAACGGGCAACGTTTCGAAAAGGCAAGAGCTACCACAGACCGGAATTCTTGAGGTTGAGCCATTTGATGTATGGGGCATTGATTTTATGGGACCGTTCCCTTCTTCATGTGGGAATCGGTACATCTTGGTTTCCGTTGATTATGTTACAAAGTGGGTGGAAGCTATTGCATCGCCAACCAACGACTCTAAAGTCGTAAAGAAGCTTTTCAAGAAAATCATCTTTCCGCGCTTTGGATTCCCAAGGGTCGTGATTAGTGATGGGGGTTCCCATTTTCATCAAAGGACTTTTAAGGCTCTTCTGAAGAAGCACGGAGTTACTCAAAAGGTTGGCATGGCTTATCATCCTCAAACGAGTGGCCAAGTTGAAGTTTCTAATCGACAGATCAAGAGAATTCTCGAAAAAGTGGTGAACAAGTCTCGAAAAGATTGGTCGTTGAAGTTGGATGACACATTGTGGGCGTTGCGCACGGCCTACAAGACTCCGTTGGGGACAACTCCGTATAGGTTGGTGTATGGCAAAGCTTGTCATTTACTAGTTGAAATGGAATATCTCTCTACTTGGGCCGTCAAGGAGATCAATATGGATTTAGAAGCGGCCGGTGAAGTAAGACTTCTTCAATTGAATGAGCTAGATGAACTACGATTTGAAGCCTACGAGAATCATAGGCTCTATAAGGAGCAAACGAAGAAGTTTCATGATAAGATGATTAAAAAACGGGAGTTCAACATCGGTGATAAGGTCTTGCTTTATAATTCACGACTACGACTTTTTCCAGGAAAGCTTAAGTCTAGATGGTCCGGACCTTTTACCATCACCGAAGTCAAGGAACATGGAGCTATTGAGGTTGCTAGTGAAAATGGCACCAAGTTTAAAGTGAACGGTCAACGTTTGAAGCTATACACTGAAGGAGCGTTTATTGGAAAATTGGAGACGATCTATATCTCCGATCCACCCACCGACGCTTGACTATTGAGGTTTGGAGTCAAGCTAATGACTTAAAACGAGCGCTTATCGGGAGGCAACCCGATTTCTAACTCTTTTTCTTTTCAATTTTTTCATTTAATTCTATTTTTAATTTAATTTATTTTATTTATTTGGTTATTTTATTGAAAAAAAAAGTATATAAACAACAAAAGAACAAAAATATTTTATTTTTGAGTTCACCTGAATTCATTTAATTATTTATTTATTTTCGTATTTTTATTTTCATTTTTTTTAGATTAGTTTTTCGTTTTTCGTATTTATTCATTTAATTTTGCGTGTTTTAATTTTACTAACGATTCTAATTTTTGAGTTTAGTGGTGTTTGAATTTTTTTTTTAGGATGTGTAGGTGCATGATCAAGCTATTCCGAGAATTCTGATGCATCGACAAGCTGTAGCAGCTCCTCGCGTAGCCAGCGATCGAGCACTCGACGCCAGCGAGAGAGCAATCGATACCCACGCCATGCCACACTCACGCCAGCCTTCATTGCTCCAGCGAGCGCTGCCTCGACCACAGCGAGGGATCTCGCGCAGCTCCGGCGAGAGATGGGTCGAGCACATCGATCGGTCTCGCGCAATGCCCATGCCAGCCAGCCCGCCTCGCCCATTACACTCGTTGCTCGCAGTACTAGCGAGCGCTGGCTCGACGCCAGCGATCGATCTCTCGCAGTACCAGCGAGCGCTGGCTCGATGCCAGCGAGAGAGCTCGCCCATCCCCACAAACAACCCGCCCTCGCGCACTTGATGCTCGCAGCTCCCAGCGAGCGCTGGCTCGACGCCAGTGAGAGAGCTCGCGCAACCATGCCTGCCAGCCCACCCTCATGCCTCACCTCACTCGACACCCCTCGCCCACATACTAGCCCACCCAAACAAAATACTCTCACTCTCTTGCCTCACGCAACAGCCCACCCCCAACCCCTCTCTCACCATCGTGCACCAACACTCACCATCACCCAACCTCCCACCGGCAGCCACCACCACAAACCACCGGCGGTCGGCGACCACCCCCTGTTGCCGGCGCCGCCCCAACCCAGTCATCCACCCTAAAAAATCCTTCACCTTTTTCCCACTTTAACACCATAAACCCTAGACTTAATCAATTTGGGGGTTTTTGTTTCTCATGGTTGGAGTTCAAATTGGCTGAATTGTGAACTTCATAAGGGTCAAAGGAGGAGATTTACATCAATTTCATGCTCTATTCATCACCAAATTGGTAATTTCATACACCATGACACCACCAAGACGCTCAAATCCTAAGCGTAATGCCACTAAACCAACTGCACCCAAACTGGCCACATTCAAAAAGCCACCCACCCCAAAACCCCCACCACCAAAAGTCACCCCACCCATATTACCACCACCCTTACAAGCCCCCACACCCATAATACCACCACCACCACCACATCTAAATCCTGAGCTTCGCCAACAAACTTTGCTAGCCGCCTTGCACAAAAGACCGGTCCGTTCTACACTTTTCTACTCTATAGATGCGGCTACCAAATTGGGACTTCATTCTAGTATTGACGAATTTCTTTCTGGTTCGTCTTGGGAGAAATTTCTTGGTATTACTGAGCTTACTTTTGCAGATTGGGCTTATGAATTCCTAGCTTCCTTTGAGTTTAAAGGAGAGCCCTCAAAGATGTATTTTAAACTTGGTGGTGTAGCTCGTGAATTGACTGTCGATGAGGTAAATGATATATTTGGATGGGAGAAAGGATGCATAATTGATTCATACGGGTTCAACACCTTCTTGGATGACAAGATAGGTGAGGATGGTACACCTTGTGATCTCTCCCACTTTTGGTTTCGAATAACTGGAAAAAAGGATTGGAATCCCGGCCATAGCAAGTGTGGCTCGATCATCAATCCTTCCCTCAGATTACTCCATCGGGTGATTAAGAGTGTCTTCTACCCTAAAAAGGAGATGAATCAAGTCACCACATCTGACCTCAGACACTTATTGGCTTTCACTATTGAAAGGACCCCGGACCTTCCTACGATTGATTATGGTTCTTTCTTGGTCTCAGCTTTTCATACTGCTCGTAACAGAGATGTTGGAGATATCCATTGTGGCGGTTTTATCACTTGTATTGCCAAGCATTTTGGGTTGTCAACTGAGGGCAAGAAGCCGGTTTCATCGAAAAACTATTTGCTTGATATTAAGGCATTGGGTCGTTTTGGTTGGCTCAAAGAGACAGGAGATCGTTATATTTGGAACGTGAAATGAGGGGGACACTGCCTGGCCGACTCCCCTTATGCCTATCTCCCGTGCTCTCGAGCGGATCTCACTACCTCGGGATGTTTGACATTCTCACCTAACTTTCGACGATCGGGGAGCCGGACGGCAGACTCAGCGCGTCCACCCCCCGGACCCTCAGTGAGTCCTCCTGCGTCTCCCATTGCTGCTACCCTCGAGGGTCCGGCATCACCCACTCCTATTACTGGCTCTGTACCACTTGAGCACCAGCTGGGAGCCTTTGTTTCGCTTTGCAAAACTTTTCATACTGCTGTCTTTGAGCGTCTCTCTGCTCTTGACGACCAGGTTGCCTCTTTGCGACAGGATGTTTCCACCATTCTTGCACGGCTTCCAGCTCCTGCCCCGACTCTTGCTGAGTGAGTCGTTCCTTTTCTCTTTCCCTTGCATTACTATGTATTGTCGCAGTGGGGTCACTGCATCATTCTAGCTTGGGGGAGGGATACCCTATCCTTTATTGCTTTCTTAGTGTACTTTTTATCGCTTTCATAGGTGTTGTACGCTTTGTACCATCCATTAGGGGTGGGAGTTTACGTGCAATGAAAAAAATGTATTGCTTTCCTAGTATTATTGATTAGTTTAGTTGTTTTTCTTTACTTGCATTCATACTTCTTTATACCATGCATAGTGTATTTGACTTTCAAACCATGTTCGGACTTTATTTGACTCTCTGGAGCTTCTCTTGAACTTAATTATAATTCTGAAATTCAGTCGGTTGTGCTATACATTGATAATTGCTTGGCATTGTGTGAACCAATTGAATGGTATGCGGTAAGATGTTGGTCTCGTGTCAAGAATAGCTAGCCAATTACCTTGTAGGTCACCTTACTATGTGTTTGCGTGATTGATGTGACTTGTTATCGTATGATTTTGGCTTGAGATTCATTAGTAGTTTAGTTGCAACTCACGCATGCCGCGTATGACAGAGGCCATTCTCTTAGGAAGCCTTCAGACGAATTTAGAAACATCAGTTCCTGCCTTTCATACCCATGTTGTAGCCTTGTCCATTCATTCTTTTAACTCCACAAAATTGAGCCCTATTAGCCCCGTTGGTTACTTGTCCCGAGTCTAGCTTGGGGGAGCTTCGGTGTTCGTAATGGTTTCGTTGATGTTGATTGATTGGCACACTAAGCCGATAGTCCGTGGTTCGAGGCTATGTTTGGATTTGTGGTTCGGAAATGGTGTATATTATTGTTGGCACCCAAGCTTGTAACAGTTAGCATTAGATTTATCTATGTACTTTCGATTTCATTCTTTAGTTTCATTTTAAAAAAAAAAAATTAAAAAAAAAAAAGAAAAAAAAAGAGAAAAAAAAAGGGAAAAAGAAAAAAAAAAAAATCAAAGAAAAAAAAAAAAATACGTTTTTCGTTTTTGTATATAGTTTGAAGGCAAGGAAAGGGGATTGAACAAAGATCATTGACATTATATTATGTTTTTCCCCTTGGTCATATATAACTTGGTTGATTATTCGGGTTTCATGGTTCGATGGAGTTGGATTTTCGGCATTATCGCGCCGACGCATATAGTTCACATTTGCTCCCCAAGTTGGACCTTACTCTCACTTTTTCCCAAATTATATCCTACCCTTCCTTTTCACCTAGCCCCATTACAAGCTTATTATAAAGACCTCTTGATCGGCATGTTTGTTTTGTGAATGAGCGAAAATTGTTTCTTGCTATTGTCATCTTACCCCGCGTTGCATCATATATTCATATTCTACAAGGTATGCGGCGACGACTAGCTTGATTGAGAACGGTTTGTGGCTAAGCTTGGTTGTTTCAATTGTGGATCATGATGCTTTGTGGTTCTATTTGTATCCGAGCTAAATTTCTGTCTTAATAACTTTGTTTGATTGTTTGCCCGAGAGTTGAGTAGGTTTGCTCAGGTTCAATGAAAGTCATGTGCGTCTCATTTCTCTGTTTTCGATCTAGTGTTTCTTGGGGACAAGCAACAGTTTAGCTTGGGGGAATTTGATGAATCATATTTATATAGGGTATTCTAGGCTCATTTAGGTTGCATTTCTAGGCATTCGTCTCATTTTAGTTGCATTTAGAGTCATAATTGCATAAGTCGTCGTTATTGTACTCTATTACGCTCCGTTTGTGTTTTCTTTGATATTTCAGGTGATTTTACAATCATTTGGGTGCTTTCAGAGTGTTTGGAGGTGGATCGAATGATCACCGGATGGTTTGAGTCGGAGACGAAGTGTTTGATCGGAGAATTGAGTTTTCCGGGGATGATTAACTCGATGTATCGCTTGTGCATAGGCTCGCAAGATCCCTCGTTGGCTTGCAAGATCCCCCGTTGGCTCGCAAGACATCTATCGTAGGCTCGCTACATTTATCGTTGGCTCGCTACATCTATCGTCGTGCCTCATCGCTTCATGGTTGCTTGCTTCACTAGGCCAGCGAGGGATGGCTCGCTAGCTCCCTCGCTGCCTCGTTGCTCGTCGCCTTGGCCTGCTATGCATCTCACTAGGCCAGCGAGGGATCGCTCGCTAACTCCCTCGCTGCCTCGTTGCTCGTCGCCTTGGCCTGCTATGCATCTCACTAGGCCAGCGAGGGATGGCTCGCTAGCTCCCTCGCTGCCTCGTTGCTCGTCGCCTTGTCTTGCTGCACTTCACTAGGCCAGCGAGGGATGGCTCGCTAGCTCCCTCGCTGCCTATAGCTTCGTCGCTTAGCTTGCTACACACACGCGCATGGCAGCGAGGGATGGCTCGCTAGCTCCCTCGCTGCTCTACTTTCTTGCTAGTCGCTCATCATGATGCCAGCGAGGGATGGTGCGCGAGATCCCTCGCTGCCCATGCCTCGCCATCTATCTTCCCATGTGCGCGGCTCGTGCTCGGGTTTGGCTGCCACGTCATCGCTCTATCGACCAATCATCGACGACTTTTATTTTTTATTTTCATATTTATTTATTTATTTTATTTTAGAAAAGAGGAGCATATAAATACTCAAGGGAACTAATTTATTTCCCTCATGTTATTATTTCCTTAGAATTCTTTTAAACGCTTAGTTTTATTTTTCTCTCTACACATTATTGAGCCCTAGTTCATTCCATTCAATTAATCAATATAGAGGTATTTTCATAATTCTTCTTGCTTCTCTTGCTTTGAATTATCGTTTCTTATTATTGTTCATTATGAAATTCATTGTTAATTCATATTTCTTGCTTTGAATTATCGTTTCTTATTATTGTTCATTATGAAATTCATTGTTAATTCATATTTCATGCTTGTTAATTCAATTATGAGCGAGTAGTTTTATTCTAGGGCTAAGTAAGGGAAGCCATGTTTATACCATGATTGATATGCATTAAAGTTCGTTAATTTATAGATTATGATTGAGTAATTCCAATTGATTTGTTCTTAATCGTTGATTCATGTTATCGGCCAATTTCATGGATTAATTATCTAGCTAATAGGAATTAGAATCGAAAGATCGTGTTTTTAGAGGCTTTGTACAATTGGCAATTCTGATTATGTTAGCGACCGTACTGCATATGTTGAATTGAAAGTGTTAAGACCCGATCGTAGGATTAGCATGTACTTTAATTACTCGCCTAGTTTATTCGTTGTCGAATTGAATTGTGTTATTGGATTGGTATAAGCATGGTGAACCGAACAGACGCCCTAGACCTTTAATTCATTGATAAATTACGCATTTTTATTATTGTTTTAGTTTTACTAGTTAACACTCAAAATCAACTTTCGTTATTGAAATAGTTCGTATAATTGGGCAAAAACTAATAGAACTTGTCTCCCTGTGGGATCGACCCGTATTTGCTAAGTATCTGCTAACAACAGACACCGTGCACTTGCGGTATCACTTTTTAATTCATCAATCATTAATCTTGTTTGGTGACGGAAAGGGAACGAATCAAACAAATCAACAATAGATTCTGGTGTGTAGTTTAATTATTGGATCTTTGTACTTATTTAATACTCCAGAATAACTGTATAACTTGTTTGATTCTTATTGATGCAATTGACCAATAATTACCCGTTGTTTACATAATTGTTACTCCGTATATATGATATTAACTATTATAATTAAATTGTATTGCGTTGCCGCACATGATTAATTAGTTTTTCATGTTTAGTATTTCGCAAATTATTGTCGCACATGATTGTTAATTTTATGTTAATTTCATGATACAGGACCACAGGAGAACCATCCCCAAAAGCTAGCTCAAGGGGAGGAGAGCCCATGATCCTATATAAACCCCACATCCGCCACCCATATGACCGATGTGGGACTTAAGTCCCATACCTTACAATGGACCGTAACATACCACCCCTCTTCGCAGCCACATGCCCTCATGTGGCAGGAGGAGAGTTCCTCAACTGCTGATCAATAGAAGATAGGAAATAGAAGATGAATTTAGAGAAAGAGAAGAGAGAATCAGATATAGAACTAGAGAGAGAAGCAAGAGTTTTCTTATTTCTTTTGAATGAATATTACAATCTGATATCCAGCTTATTTATACAACAACTAAACTAAACTAACTTTGCTAACAACCTATATAACCACTTTAGACTAACTGACTACAGAAGGATCTTAGCTAAGCTCCCCCAACATTCCTCCCTCCTTATGAAAGACTTGTCCTCAAGTCTGCATCAGGATGAAAGTTTACATGTCTTACCAAGCAAGCATTTCTGGTACACATTTGCAGTGATAACAAGCAAACATTTATGTAGCCTAAACTGAACCAAAGAGGTACACAAAACCACTGCTAATTACCACAAATATTATGTATAGTCTCCAAAGACAAGGCGACACAAGGCCAACAAACCCAAAAGATGAAACTGATAAGGTAGCCACCTCTGTATTTGCTTCACTGCAGAGCTGCTGGGAACACCAATCATGACCCATGTTTATAAAATCAACCCAACTGACATTTAAACTAGCAAGCTACCGTATTTATTCTGTGATTGTTGTTGCTGTCAGTTTCAAAACTTCTGTCCTATTCACTATTGAAGAATATGTAGAGGAGGAGGCCAAGGAAGAGGCCTCATGTTAACTAGTACTTCAACTAATTCCAAAGAAACCATGTACTCAAAACACCTTCCATGAAGAGATAACACAGCAGCATCCTCAAAGAGTATGATAAACTGATCCTTAAACATCAATCTTGTAAGAGATGAAAGTTCCTCATGATTACACATATGACCTAAATCACCTTGTTGACCACGATAGTAATGCAACCCTATTTCAGTTTGAAGACAAAATGAAGCATCAACCACTTTTCCAAGACAACTTGGTTCACGTTTGGCCAAGATTACTTGTTGATTAACATGTGATGGTGTAGGTTGAAAGAATGGCTTAGGATTAGTGAGCATAGCATCAACTTTTACTAATTCTGGAGAAGGAATTGACACAGAGGATTGAGTACTCAGCATTGAACGACAGTTCTTGGCTACTGTAGAACTTACTTCTTCTTGAACGACAATTCTGCTTGACATTTTGTCGAACACCTTTGGTGCCTCCTTATTATTGAACTCCAATGCAATCACATAATCACCTTCTTCATCATATACTACAACAAATTCCCAATTATCACCACTATGGCTGCATTCATGTACTGGAAGTAATGGTTTATCACACCATTCACAAAATCCTTTATTCCAACTATCAAAACATTCACTCTTCAAAAGCTTCTTGAATGATTTTATTACCTTTTTCTGTTGAGCAGCTTCGAGTTGTGGAAGGATTGGTTCTTCTTGTTGAAGATTGTTGTAAAAATCGTCAAGCCCCATTTTGCAATGTGTTAGAACAAACTCCTTCAAGATTCGGGTTCAATTCTAATTGGAAAACGTCATAATTTTGCAAGAATTATGCAGTTTCAAGAATTCTGGTTGGAAAAATATCAGAATTTTCTCCAAGATTTCTGCAGATTCAAGAAGTGAAGCTCAAAAATGGCGGAAGAATGGGTCAGCTCTGATACCAATGTTGCAGGAGGAGAGTTCCTCAACTGCTGATCAATAGAAGATAGGAAATAGAAGATGAATTTAGAGAAAGAGAAGAGAGAATCAGATATAGAACTAGATAGAGAAGCAAGAGTTTTCTTATTTCTTTTGAATGAATATTACAATCTGATATCCAGCTTATTTATACAACAACTAAACTAAACTAACTTTGCTAACAACCTATATAACCACTTTAGACTAACTGACTACAGAAGGATCTTAGCTAAGCTCCCCTAACATTTCATAATACGAATTTTTTGTCGGTGATTTTGTCGGAATTGAGAACATGTTTGTATATTTTTCTTGCAATTGCTTCATGATACTTTAATTCTTTCATATCCTACTTCAATACTTTAATTTAGTCCTCCCTTAATGGCTGAATTTTATTTGGTTTTACGTAACCAACTTTTCATTGATTTGATTATTCAATTTTTTTTTATATACATGATTATTATATCAAATGTTATCTTTCTTTGATTTAATTATATTATGTAGTGTTTGCCATTAATTTACAGTTTTCTTTTTTTCGATGGTTTAGTAAGCCAAATGTTATTTAGTAATCCAAGTTTTAAAGTTTTAGCAATTGGTTTTTACTGTACTTGCTTTTATGATTGCTTTAATGACATGTTACTACCATATATATTTATATTTTGCACTTGAAAATTTTATATACATACTTTGTAACAAGTTTAAAGTGTTATGGTACAAGTGCTCTAATTAATAGTGTTACTATTTTGTATAGTGAATTATGTCAAACCTAGCAAAGCTTGAGATTGTGGCCCTTGATATTACTGGAAAAAATTATTTATCATGGGTGTTAGATGCTGAAATACACCTAGATGCTAAAGGGCTTGGTGACACTATAAAAGAAGGAAATAAAGCAACATGTCAAGATAAAGCTAAGGCTATGATATTCCTTCGCCATCACCTCCATGAAGGGCTTAAAACTGAGTATCTGACAGTTAAAGACCCAATCCTTTGGAGTAATCTAAAGGAAAGGTATAACCACCAGAAAACCGTGATATTGCCAAAAGCTCGTTATGATTGGTTGCATTTAAGATTACGGGATTTTAAATCTTTGAGTGAATATAACTTAGCCATGTTTAAAATTACTTCTCAACTGTAATTATGTGGAGAGAAAATTACTGATGCAGATATGTTAGAAAAAACATACTCCACTTTTCATGCAAACAATGTTGTCCTGCAGATCGACACAGTATCGAGAAAAGTGTTTTAAAAAATATTCTGAAATGATATCCTGTCTTCTTGTGGCTGAACAAAATAATGAGTTGTTAATGAAAAATCATGAAGCACCCCTACTGGCTCAACTCCATTCCCTGAAGCGAATGTGACATACCATTATGGGAAAGAATAAAAGAATAAAGACCATGCCAGTAGCAGTGGTCGTGGCCAATGGCGGGGCTGTGGGCGTTGACGTGGTTTTGGTGGCTATGGTAGAGGTCGTGGAGGTTATTACAAGAGCTCACATTCCCACCAGAAGTGGGACCGTAAAGATGGTAAAGGTGAGAAAGAAAAAAGTGACAATGTGACTAGTGTTTGTTATCGTTGTGGAGGAAAAGGTCATTGGTCACGTGTATGTCGCACACCAAAACACCTTATTAACCTTTATCAAGAATCATTGAAGAAGAAAGGAAAGAATGTTGAGACCAATCTTGTATTTGAAGATGGCGAAGGTGATTTTGATTCTGGTGATACAACTCACCTAGAAGTTGCAGATTTCTTTACTTCCCCTGAAGGGAATAATTAAGCTTTTAATATATTGAGTTGGATTTGGTATAATATTGTAGTAGTTTAACTATGACATTATGTGTTATAATTATGTTATGAACATTGTGATTGTACTATGACTTTATATTTTGTGTGCTTTCTAAGATATTTTATTATTCTGGGTGTTTTATTTAATAATGGTTATTTTAAACATGCTTAGTTTTGTGACATATATTTTTATTTCCTTGAAGAATATGAATACCTCTCAAGTTCAGTGGGAAATAAATGATGAAGAATTATGTCTTGCTGACAGTGCAACTACTCATACTATACTTAAGAATAAGAAATATTTCTCTCAATTGATGCTGAGAAAAACTAGTGTGAGTACTATATCGGGTAGTACAAATATTATAGAAGGCTCCGGAAGAGCAAATATATTGTTGCCTATGGGAACTAAATTTGTCATAATTGATGCATTATATTCTCCCAAGTCTCAAAGAAATTTATTGAGTTTTAAAGATATTCGAAGTAATGGTTATCATATTGAGACAATTAGTGAAGACTATCTTGGAGAGAATACCTACATTCTCCACTGGTTTGTACTACACGAGAATTAATTCTATTGAAACACATGCTATGGTAAACCAGAAGTTTACTGATAGCTGCATAGTTTGGCATGACCGGTTAGGCCATCCCGGTTCAATTATGATGCGAAAAATCATTGAAAATTCTTGTGGGCATTCATTAAAAAGCCAACAGATTCTCTCTAATAATTTTTTATGTGTTGCTTGCTCACAAGGAAAGTTGATAATTCGGCCATCACCAGCTAAGATAAATTTTGAATCAATCAATTTTCTGGAACGTATACAAGGGGATATTTGTGGGCCAATACATCCCCCATGTGGACCATTTAGACACTTTATGTTTTTAATCGATGCATCGACTAGATGGTCACATGTATGTTTGTTATCATCTCGCAACCTGGCGTTTGCGAGATTACTTGCTCAATTGATTAAATTAAGAGCACATTTTCCAGATACTCCTATCAAGTCTATTCGTCTTGATAATGCTGGTGAATTTACTTCTCAATCTTTCAATGATTATTGCATATCCATTGGGATAAATGTTGAACATCATGTAACACATTTTCATACACAAAACGGTCTAGCTGAATAATTAATTAAACGCATTCAGTTGATTGCTAGACCGTTACTAATGAAATATAAACTCCCAATATCTGCTTGGGGACATGCTATATTACATGCAGCAGCATTAATTCGCATCAGGCCAACAAATTATCATAAGTTCTCCCCATCACAATTGGTTTTTGGTCAGGAACCAAATATATCCCATCTTAGAATTTTTGGATGTGCAGTTTATGTCCCTATAGCTCCACCACAACGCTCCAAGATGGTTCCTCAAAGGAGGTTGGGAATATATGTTGGATTTGATTCCCCATCAATAATAAAATATCTTGAGCCAACTACGGGGGATTTATTTAAGGCTCGTTTTGTTGATTGTCATTTTAATGAGTCAGTTTTCCCATGTTTAGGGGGAGAAAATAAACAGCTGGAGAAAGAAATTAGTTGGAATGAATTATCATTGTCTCATCTTGGTCCTCGTACTAAGCAATGTGAACTAGAAGTTCAAAAGATAATTCATTTACAAAGTTTAGCAAATTAGTTGCCAGATGATTTTACTGACCCAAAGAGAGTGACTAAGTCACATATACCAGCTGTGAATGCTCCAATTAAGATTGAGGTTCCAGAAGGACAAAATGAAGTTGCTAATGAGTCTAAGGCACGCCAGAAGCGTGGAAGACCAATGGGTTCCAAAGACAAGAATCCTCGAAAAAGGAAAGGAGCAATGGTTGATGATGGTCAAATCGAGGATACGGTCAATTTTAAAGGATCTCCTGAAGAGACTTTAGACATGATAGAAGATGAAATCCAGGTACCTGATAATTAAGAAATTCCGATAAATTATATCATGTCTGGAATTACATGGAACCGAAACCAAATCGACGTCGATGATGTTTTTGCATGCAATGTAGCATTAGATGTTGTGGATGATGATGAGGATCATGAACCAAAGTCTATTGAAGAATGTAGACATAGAGATGATTGGCCAAATTGGAAGGAAGCAATTGAATCAGAATTGAAATCTCTTGCAAAAAGAGAAGTATTCGGACTTGTAGTTCGTACACCTGAATATGTAAAGCCAGTGGGACATAAATGGGTCTTTGTGCGAAAGAAAAATGAAAATGGTGATATTGAAAGATATAAAGCAAGATTAGTTGCACAAGGATTCTCACAAAGACCTGGAATTGATTATGAGGAGACATATTCTCCTGTGGTGGATGCAACAACTTTTAGATATATAATCAGTCTGGCAATGAGAGAGGGACTTGACTTACGCTTAATGGATGTAGTCACAGCTTATTTGTATGGTCCACTGGATAATGATATCTATATGAAACTCCCAGAAGGATTTAAGTTGCCAGAAGCAACAAAATCAAGTTCTCGAGAACATTTCTCTATCAAATTGAATAGATCTCTATATGGATTGAAATAATCTGGGCGTATGTGGTATAATCGCCTTGGTGAGTAATTATTGAAAGAAGGATATAAGAATGATCCTATTAGCCCATGCATTTTTATAAAGAGATTTGGATCAGGATTTGTTATAATTGCAGTGTATGTTGATGATCTAAACGTTGTTGGAACTCCTGAAGAGATTTGCATGATTGTGGAATGTTTAAAGAAAGAATTTGAAATGAAAGATCTTGGAAAGACAAAATTTTGCTTGGGGTTACAAATTGAGCACCTAAAGAATGGAATCCTTGTGCATCAAACAACATATACAGAAAAGGTGCTAAAAAGGTTCTCTATGAATCAAGCACATCCATTGAGTAGCCCTATGGTTGTAAGATCACTTGAAGTGGATAAGGACCCTTTCCGTCCTCGGGAAAATGATGAAGAAATTCTTGGTTCTGAAGTACCATACTTAAGTGCAATTGGGGCATTGATGTATCTTGCTAGTCATACAAGACCTGACATATCATTTTCTGTGAATTTGTTAGCAAGGTTTAGCCCATGCCCAACCCGGAGGCATTGGAATGGGATTAAACATGTACTTCGTTATCTATAAGGTACGAAAGATATGGGTTTGTTCTTTCCTAATTTATCAAAAGAAGGTTTAGTTGGTTTTGCAGATGCAGGATATTTATCTAATCCTCATAATGGTCGATCACAAACTGGATATTTATTCACATGTGGAGGTACTGCCATTTCTTGGCGTTCTATGAAGCAAACTATTGCAGCTACTTCCTCTAACCATTCTGAGATTTTAGCAATTCACGAGGCTAGTCGTGAATGTATATGGCTAAGGTCTGTGATTCAGCATATAAGAGAAGATTGTGGTTTATCTTCCGGGAAAGAGGCACCAACAATTTTATATGAGGATAATGCAGCATGTATTGTACAGCTCAAGGAAGGATACACCAAAGGTGATAGAACCATGGTTTTTCCCACTGGGTTTTCCTGGTAAGGTTTTTAATGAGGCAGCATTTCATGCGCATTATAAGGCATTGTATTGTTTTAGATAATGGACATCCAAGGGGAGTGTTATAAAATATATATTAGGATGGATGCCCATTATACTCTTACCCCTATATAACATATGTATGTGTATATATTATATGTATGCCTATGGAATTGGATGAATAAGAGGATAACCGACATACAGTTTCTCTCTCCCCCTTTCTCCATTTCTCCCTACTTTCATAATAACCAATGATATTAAGTTTATTTTCTTGTTACCATTGAGAAAAACCAATAATAGAAGGCTACCATTGAGAATTTCCCAAAAAAATATATGAAGTATTAGTTATATACTTATTGTTTAAAACTTTAATGCTTTCACAATTTTAATTAAAGGTCATGGGTTCTATTATTACAAGAAACAGTTTTTTTTTTTAAGTGAATGGATAATTAAAATTCAGCTAAAAGCACATTTCACATATTCGCATATGTGTAACCATGTCATGTTGACTGTTGAGAAAAGGATGACAAGTGGTATAACATGCCTTACTTTGAAGTTTAAATAACACAAATTCTTATTTACAATGGGTGTACAATAAATATTGTACACCAAAGTAAAAGTTAACTCAAAATGCTTAAAAGTTAAGCTTATATATGTAAAAGTTATGTATTTTTTAGTGATAAATTTTTTAATTTTAGTAAAACTTATTTCTTTAAAATGACAAATAATGTATAAAATTAATCATTTAACCCTTTAAAATGTTTATCTATCAACTTTTTTATTACTAATATAAAAGTTAATCAAAACTAGGTTAAAGTTACAAAAAAATGGATAAAAGTTATCTTGGTGTACAATAAATTTATTGTACACCTAGTGCCCGCAAGACCTTTTGTTTAAATAATATTATAGATATAAAGTAATCTGAGTAAATTATTTGTCTCACACTATTGTAATTAAATAATTTTAATCTTAAACTTAGGATTTTTTGTTTCAAAGATGAATTCTCAAGTTACCTAAAACGACACGGAGCATCAATCAGGTCAATAACTAGTTTTCCATAAGAATACCGGGTGGCTTGAAGTTGTTAAACTTAAAATCTGTTTTGTTTGACTATTTTGTCTTATTTTAGACAAAATAAGTTCAGATAAGTTTAAGACTCTGTTCTATTCGACTTATTTTGACTTATTTCAGACAAAGTAAGTTCAGATAAGTTCAGTTAAGTTCAGATAATATAAGTTCAGCAAAAATAAGTTTTTTTCAAACAATTTCACAAACAAATAAGTTTATTTCAAACAAAATAAGTTTTTTTTCCAGATAAAATAAGTTCAGATAAGTTAAGATAAGTCCGGTTAAATTAGATAAGTTCAGTTAAGTTCAGATAATTTCAGATAATATAAGTTCAGTCAAAATAAGTCAAATAGAATGAAGCCTAATATAAGTTGGGAAAAAATAAGTTTTTTTCAGACATTTTCACACACAAATAAGTTTATTTCAGACAAAAAAAGTTTTTTTTCAG
Organism: Spinacia oleracea; assembly: GCF_020520425.1. Lineage (NCBI taxonomy): Eukaryota > Viridiplantae > Streptophyta > Magnoliopsida > Caryophyllales > Amaranthaceae > Spinacia > Spinacia oleracea. The sequence continues at coordinate 24,946,482 of NC_079491.1, read as the reverse complement.
ATAATATAAGTTGAGAAAAAAAAGTTATTTCCAAAAATTTTCACACGCAAATAAGTTTATTTCAGACAAAATAAGTTTTTTTCAGATAAAATAAGTTCAGATAAGTTCAGTTAAGTTCAGATAAGTCCAATTAAGTTCAGATAATATAAGTTCAGTCACTATAAGTCGAATAGAAAGGAGCCTTAGTTTTTAGATTTATTCACAATTCCAATTTTTCATTGTTATAAGGAAAATTTGGCAAATACAACCTAATAAAGTTTCCTATTTACCAATTACAACCTCAAACTTCTAATTTTGTCAATTACAACCATAAACTTATACTTCGTACATTTTAAATTACAACCCGAAATCATTTTCCGGTAAAAATCACCTGAAGATGATGTCATAATGTTATTAAAAAACATTTACATAATATGTATAAAAAATTATTTTCGATCGATTTTGTTTAATTCCTATTTTTCGATTTATTTTGTTTTAATACTTATTTTTCGATTTAATTTTTTATAGTAATTATGTATGGAGTAATTGTTTTCTCTGCCGATATCTATATTTTCTCTTTATTATCTTTACTAGTCTGTGCCCGTGCTAATGCACGGGATGTCTGTAAAATTAGAAAGCTATAAAAGAGATAATTAAATTATGTAAAACTACTATGCTTGTTGAGAATAATAATAATATAAATTTGAAGGATTTATGAAATTTATAAATCAATTTATATATACTTTTATACTATTGATAATAAATATTTTAAATAATGTTAGATAATTAAAACGTTGGTAGAGGCTTTAGGAAAAATGTCCATATTGACTTAGCTTGGTAATTTCAGTTTTGTTTTAGTCTATTTAGCTAGCTTGAAATACTCATATCAGAATGATTATATTAAATGGGTACGTGTTACTTGGTTTTTACGAAAGTAATATTTTTTTTTTGATAATACTTGATCAAATATTTACAAGTCAATTGATTGTTTAAGATATTAATTTCGTAGATATATTTTGATGTAACCCGGCCCCCGACCCCCGACTCTTTTTATCCTTCTTGTATTCCATTTAGGGTGTCTCTTTGTAATTATTGACTTTGAAATTTAATATATTAATTAAAAATGATGATCTCAGAGAAACGGATGTAATTACGTCCAATATTAATATAGAAAATTTACTAACTCGTTATGCTAAGACGTCCATATATGGTACAATTGTACCTTGTAAATGATATAACCTCACATTCTAATGTAATACTAGAAACGTTATACAGAGTAATTATGATTAATATTTATCAAGCAGTAAAAAAAATTATGTTTCCTACATTTTTGGAATTTCACATGTAGTATATCATAATAATATTATTTTCAAATGACTTAAATTAAAGATTGACGTAGAGTTTTGTATATTCAATTAATGTTAATTTTTGAGATTGTAAAATTACTACGTACGCCATTACTTCTTCTTTTTGGGGGGGGGGGGGGGTAATTTTATTTTTATTCTAGTTTTCTTAATACTCTGTCTAACGATAAATTATATGGTTTAATCAATTTGTCTGCTGTTTCCTATTGTAAAAAAAAGAATACCGTACAATAAGCAATTGAACAATAATAAAAAATTTCGTTTTCTATATTTAAAATGTTCCCCGATTTATTTTAACAGTTTTTCAATAATAGTTTGAGAATAGTCAATCATTACGTTCTTGACTTTTATTACTTTTTATTACTTTTTATTTGTCAATATTGACTTAAATAATCCACCTTTTAATTATAGGGTGAGAATTATTTCCATTATCCGGCCATGAGATTCTTTTTTCCAATTTTATTAGCTTTTTAATTTCTTAATTGACTGAATTTTCTTAAATAATCAGTGTAAGAGAGGTGGGAATTAAGATTTTAGAGCCCTCACAACTACCTATCACACCGCTTTAGTAATATAGATTTCACGACACCAATGAAATTTTCCATAATTATACTTTGTATTATTCTGTCAAGTTTTTTAAAATAAACAAAAAGAAAAGAATCACATAAAGAGTTCTGGTTGGATGTAAAACCTCAAAGTTGTCACTTTCTCAATTGGCAACTGGATATCTGTTGATTGTGACTCAGCTTTTTCCTGTACACGACGTCGTATGCCTCTAATTGACTGCAAATTGCAATTGTGTAAAACCCTTCTCAGCAAGAATCTCTCTCCTCCCACAGTTGCTTCCATTTCTCTCCCCCTTGTTTTTCTCTAATAATTTTTTTTTTAACGAAAAATCCAAAAACCAATTGGCAAAACGCAGACAATTAAGCAGTAAAACGGCATGCAAAACGGAAGTAGCAGCAGCAACGGCGTCGGAGAGGGGCGGAAGCCGTTGTCAGAGATGGTGGCTGACTGTGTGAGGCGGTGGTTTCAAGACACTCTCAAGGAGGCCAAAGGCGGCGACGTCAATATGCAAGTTCTTGTCAGTCAGATGTACTTCGCTGGTTATGGTGTTCCCAAAGATGACCAAAAGGTACCTTCTTGATTTTCTCTCTTTTTTTTTGGGAAAAATTTGGTTAATTTTGTGATTCTGCTGTTATTTACTGATTTTATGGGTGCCCGTCATTTTAGATGTGCTATATAGTGAAATTAATTCTGGGTTTTTGTTAATTTATGTAGTTAGTGATGGGTATAGTGATTCCAGGTGCCAAAGATGCCCAATTTTTTGGGATAAAATCAAGGTTTATTTTTGTGTTTATGGGGTTATTTGGTGATTTTTATGGATGCCCCATCATCTTATATTGTCTTAAGTTGATGTAGTTGATTGTGGATTTTTGTCAATTTATAGACTTGTTTGATGATGTTTGTGATTGCCCAGCTTTGCAATTTTCAATGAATTGAATGGATAAACTCTGAGTTTGTGGCAACTCTTTGAGTTGTATGGGAAAATCGAGTTCGCGGCTTGGGTTTGGTTGTTCTTTAATGGGTAGTATTGTGAATTTAATTGTGCTTGAGTAAAGAAAGCAAGATTTCTCTTTGGCTTGTATTCTTTGATTTGAATTAGAATCAGAAACAAGTTCCTCATTTGCTCCTTTATTGAGGCAGTAGCTGATACTTGATCGTGCTTCGACCCTTCGAGATGAATTGGTCGAATGATTAGGCTCTAAATTTAGGGTTGTGGTCATTTGTGTCACTTGCTTTACAATTGTAGAGATTCTTGCTTTTCTGTGTATAGTCCTTCTCTTCCCTAGTAATACACATATGTGAAGTTTGAGGTTCTTTTATTGGTAAGGAGTTCAACAAATTGAAGCAACTTAAATTGACGTCAATTAGTACTTGGTGTGATTTTATGAGTTTGCTTCTTGATAGCTTTGATTCGTGCCATCATTTTTGTGTTTGTTTGAGATCATGTTTCACTATTTATGGGTTTCAGGCAAGGTTATGGTTGTCAAGGGCTTCTAGGGTAAGAGCATCAGTTTGGAAAGTGGGTGAAAAGCATCCTGGTAATCTTCTTCTTCATCTCCTCCCTTAAAAAATGGAATTTTCTTTTTCTGGCCCAAAAGTAGAATGTTCTCATTCCTTATACTGGTTTCTGTTTGTCGTCATTATAGGCTATAATGCAAGTGATTCCGATTCTGATGAATTGATTGGTGAAGCACACTGACTATGTTATTTAGAGATTGGTAACTAAAGTGAGTTTTAACTACTTTGGCAATGTCCTTTAGTTGAGACTTCTCTATAGGTAGAAATATTCCTTTTTGTATTACATGTTTCGTATGCACACTTGTACTGTGATGGTGTGTGATATAACTCTAGTGCAAATGTGCAATTTTAATCATGATGTCTCATTAATTCCTTTTTATTTAAATTGACTGCATGTTTCTGTGGCTCCTAGTTCTCTTTGGTTTATTTATGTTTAGGCTCATTTGTCGACAATAATAACTTTTGGAAATCAAAACATTCAGTTAGAAACTATGTTACTTGGACTCTTCATTTTACCTTAACTCCTCAAGTACCCGTGTCGGATCCTCGACACTTGGGGACATGAGTATGGACACTGGAGACTTCATGAACTATTTTCACAGAATAGTCGAGTCGGACACTTGGACATGTCTGATGTGGGTACCAGACTCCGAGTAACATAACTTAGAAATGTAATGAAGTTTATTCTATCCAAACTTACACTTGGACATGGTATGGACAATTGACACTGGGCACTTCATGAACTTTTTTCATGGAATAGCTGAGTCGGGGGCACTTGGACATGTCCGACATGGGTACCCGAGTCTGAGTAGCAAAGTTTAGAAATGTAATGAAGTTATTCTATCCAAACTGAACCTTTACTTTACTCACCTCAAACCCTGCGATGAAAGGACGGAAACGAGGGTTAAGCGGGTAAGATAATGGTCTTGGAACATAGTGGAATGAGTCTAGTGTAGCCAGTACGTATGAATAAAGGGGGAGTCCTTGACGCCCTTACGAGGGCGTTGAGATGCTCTCCTCATGGCGCTCTTCATTGGATGGGACATTTGTAGAAGGGGGTGAAGGATAAACTTGGAAAATTGGTTGAAACATAGGACTTAGGAGGCACGTGTGCTCTCCTGTGGGCTATGAGTATCCCCCAATGGCAGAAAGAAGGTTATCAATAGTGAGTGTGATACTTCAGTAGCTGGTGTAGCCGGTGTTGCACATTCTGAGTGAGTATGAAGTTCTTTTTTGGATCTTCTGATGGAAGAATTATAAATGACTGCCATGGCCGGAATGCCCATATCCTTTTATTATATTCTTTTGGAACTTGGAGATGAAATGTAAAAGCTACCTTCGGGGCTGAGAATGATATAGATTTGGGTCATGACAAGGAAAAGTTAGAGCGTGTGGAACTGTTGCTGATAGTTTTGAACAAATCAATAAAAAATACCGTGGCCATCGAATTTATCTCTGTCTTCATCTTAAGCAACAAAAGTTCTTTTGTTTCCAAGGTACTCCATTAGATTGAGGAATTGAGCATGTGGCATAGGGGAAACTGATGTGAAGAAGTTAATTAATCCGTTGGTGATGATTCTACAATTTCCTGTTGCCTGAAAATGGCAAGGACGACAAACGCCTCACTTCTGAAAACACCAGCTGACCAGCCTAGATGAAGATCGTCACCTCCTCCTATTAGATCATTTTATAGCCTTTATCGTGCTCAATCAAGAGCCAATTCTGACCTTTAGTCATTCATATATCTGTTATTCTCACGCTTCAGTCTGTAGGATCTTATAATTCTACTATTTGAACCCAGTCGGCCAGTCCTATTCTTCATAAGTCTGTAGGATCTTATAATTTTACTATTTGAACCCAGTCCTATTCTTCATACCCGATCAAAGCTCATATCTTGATCCTTTGCCTTTATATGTGGGGTGGAGACTATGCGGACTATTACTACAGCGGAGGCAGATGGTGCAACAGACACTTATTCAGCCCAAATCTAACTTGACCAATAAGTCTGCCATCTAACCAATGACCCTATCAGCAGAGCACAGTACTCTACCAGCAGATGCTGCACTGTTGAGTTGGTTTTGTCCAGCTAGCGACGTGTCCTGTGAGTGGCTAAGGAACTGTGACTACGAGTTAGGGACGGCAAGGGTACTTGTTGGTTTTGTGGTACACAGGTACTGCAAGGCGTCTTTGCAATGCGGACAGAATGGTTATTGTTTCTGATAGTTTGTTTTCCAAAATAATATGAGTAGACGAGACAATGTACCGGCAGAAAATCATTTGACTGTGAATGCTGGCTACAGTTTAGTGAAGGTTGTTGACAGATCGAGTAACACAAAATGAAATTGGAATACAAGACAATCTACCGTTTTATGGACTGTTGAGCATCTACAATGGCACCTACATATCTGAAGAGTCATATGAATGTGAATTCCCTTGATCATATTTCCAATGGCATTTGAGCAGTGGATCGGATATGAGCTGCTTGGACATGGTCTGCTTGGAAGCAGTGGACTTTTTATGTTCAGTTTGTATCTGACTGACAAGTGACAAGTGACAAGTGACAAGTGACAAGTGACAAGTGACCAACGACCCTCAGATTTGATGGCTGCTGATTTCTGAAGCTGGAGGACTTGCATATTTCAACTTGCACTGATGGATATATGTCAACTCTGCAAGACCAGAAACCTCCTCATAAAGGTTTATTTTGGAAACCCATGTGTCTGTAAATTCTGCATTTTCCTCTTGGCAATGCTTTGGAAGAGATACTATATTTACAGATATCTTTTATGTTACCATTCATACAAATTACAAAAGCAGGTCAGGAAGAGGAAGGGGGGAGATGTCAGATGTGGAGGGAGAGATTCAGTGTGCATACGACGTCATCCTTTCTGTTCAGTTCCAATGTTCATTGTTTTGTATCAAAAATATCAAAGGTAGGCAATACTTGTGTATCATCAGGTTTACCGTTTATGTGTATCTTCACCGATCTTATCAAAATGATATACATGCGGTATTTCCCGTAACGCACATCATAGCCACAACTCCTTTCGATTATTTTATAGTAATGTATTCTTAATACCTTACTCTGACGAGTAAGCACATAGGAAATAAGCGGATATGACTTTGCAAAAGTGTAAGGGATGAAATGGAAGCTAGAATAGAAGATAGATGAACGAGGGGAGAGAAATGAGAGTGATTATTGTATTGTATGTAAAATAAACGCTATCCTTCGGAATAGGTATGAAGTATGAAAATATGTCGAAAATACGACGAAAACCATCAACACTCTCAACTCTCAAGGTTGAACTTAGCAATATGGGCAACACATTGGGTCAACTTCAAATTACAATGTGCTCAACATGAGTACTATTGGATGAATGAATCAAATGTCAGTATTCTACCAAAAGACTAAAACAAGAAAGAGATCAGGTGTATCAACGTGCCGGTAACCGATACCGGGTGTGGGCTTTCATTATGTAATCACTAGTCTTATATGCACGCGATGCTTGTAGGATTATATAAAAACTTAAAATTTTATTACTACCACTAAATATAATAGATAAAAGAATGTTTACAAAGTTCATATTTTATAAAATTAAGGTTATATTATACAATCATACATCTAAATAGTGAAACAGAGTAATCATGTCTTTATGTGACAACGAATCTAAATCTTAGTACCAAAATAAAGAAATTAAATCAATTTGCTAGAAAATGATACAAATATGATTAAAAAAAATTGAATTTCCCTTCTTTGTACTTCTGGCTCTTTTCATGGACAGTCTCTTGAAAGAATGACATCCCACAACAATAACTAAACCGTCATACAATTTTCGCAACCGTACATTACATGAGAAATGATAGAATTTTAGCCTGTATAATATAGCTTACATATTTCCATCCCACAATTGATCCACATCCCACACATCAGCCACAATATGCATCCCAATCATCATCACTCTATTATCTTTCCCTCTGAGGGTTACATTCACACTGTCAAACATATTTGGAAAATGTATCTGAGCAAACTCAAGAGGTTCTGAATACTGATCTTTTCTAGCAAACCATAACAACATACATCATGATTATAAACAAACCCCAATTCAGCAGCATACATAATCTAACCAGATTAAATTAAGAAAATCCAACCATTATTAAACTCGAATTACCTTTAATTGATTGTTAGTTAAACAAGTTTAATTACCCAATTCGACATATTAGGATTCCTTATCAAAATAATCCCCAATTATCAATAAAATCGCATAATTTACAATAAAAATGGACCACTTCACAATAAATTAGTTTATTACGTAACGTACTTTTTCTCGTCCTTTTTGGGAAACATCTAAATTTTGGTCCTTCAATTATGGTGATGAAACTTTTGGGCGTTTGTGTGGTGTCACATCTTCTGGATTTTGACTAGCGACAATGAGCGAAAGAGAAAGTAAAGTGACATATTCTTCACGAAATATAGAAATTGGTGGTGAGGAATTGAAGAGCAGTAAATAAGAAGGTTGAATGTGAGAGAATCAGTAAAGATGAGGAAGAATTACAGTAAAGAAGAAAAAGAACGAATGTTGCATGTTAGGGCAAACATTTGGAGCTGGTGAAAAAAAAAGGTGGTAATATAAAACTTTGAGATTTCTAGGTTGTAAAACACAAATTTGGTTTTCTAGGTGGTAGAACACAAAAAAAAAATCTATAATTGCATAATATTACAAATAATCTAATGGGTTGTGTTCGGCTTGGTTTCTTGTCATGTCAATTTCTTGTTTTATTGTTGGGATACGAGATATCCGCGATAACGGAATATATATGATATATCTTCCATGTATAATATTAAGTTAATAATATATTAAGGTTATTCTTGTTAGGATATAATTTATTGAAGTACATTTAAACCTAAACTAATTTGTCATTTCTCTCAGTCACTTCGTATTTGTATCGTGTCAGATTCAATCATGTTATCAATGTCGTGTCATACACTGTCAACTCTACTTCATGGGGTGAGAGATTGATAGTTAAATAATGTTTTACCCGTTTACAAGGTCTTTATTATTGGATGAATTTAGAACTTTTGATTAAATGACCCAATGAATTCAATTGGTTAAAATAATAATTGGACAACTTTTAATAGAATATTAAATCATTTATGTGATACTATAAAAGGAAATGCAAAAAAATATTTTGGAACACAAAAAAAAAAGAGTAAAAAACAAAAAGAGACAGAGAGAGTACTCCGTTGGTCCATACGATTATAAGTTGTTTTAATTTCTCCGTTAATTAAAAAGTAATGCTTTGGTAATTGATGGTGTTGCTCCAATAAAAACCTAAATAAGTAGATACATAGTTGTTCACGTAAGATGATAAGAACAACACCATCAATTTTTTATTTTTTTAATATAATGATTGATAGAGTATATGTCTTATGTCTATAATCTATATACATTCTAGTTAAAGACCAACTAACAAGTCAGTACGGCTTAACGAGTCTCAACTCTCAATCTGTACTTTCATATTCATCGTGGCTCCTTAGTTGAGTTAGTTTCATACATGTTCGTCATACCAAAGCACTACAATTTGGACTTTTTGAAGTACTAGCAAAGGATACGTGCATTGCACGTAAAGGCACATATATATGAAATTTTTTGTCACTACTTTTTTTACGTTTATATATCATCTACAATAGGAAATTAGTTTTACTATTTATAATTTACACAAGAGAATTACATATTTTGAAAGGCACACCGTGATGGATGTCACCATTTATAAATACAATTGTTACATTGATGATTACATCTATCTTATATATGTCCAAAACTAAATTAGTGGCAATTATCTTTTATATATCTTTTGCATTCTTTACAAAGGTGATGTTGTACGTAGACAATAACATTAAATTAAGAAAAGTAGAATAATATGCCTTTGCTAATTAGTAGGTAGTCTCCTTTGCTAATTAGCAAGGAAGGTGATCAATTTTGAACCAGCAAACGCGATATCAAAAAAATATATTTGAATTATTCGGAGGATTTACAAAATTCAACAACTATGATTTAAGTAGCACAAACCATTTCTACAGTTCTTGAAATTCATCTCCCGGATCAGATCAATATTAATTTCAACAAAAAAATAACAGTAGAGAAACTAAAACAAATGACGATCAATAATTGAACAAAGATGAGAAGAAGTGTTGATTGCTCCCATTTTCAACATGCAAATCAATAGTATTGATAAAATCTATGCGAGACTAAAAAGCTAAAATCAATAGTACACGTGTATCTATTTTCTACAACTGTAAAAAAAATAATTAAAAGAAAGTAAATGAATTGAGTTGGCATAACAATAATAAACAACAAATATAAGGGATAAAGTAGGTATAAAAAATTATGCAAAAGAAAAGCCGATGTAAGAAAATGGTAGTGTTTCGGCTTTTTAAGATAAGTAAGGATGTTTAGCTCAAAACAAAATATTGTTATTTATGTAAGGATTCAGGAGCATCGTCCAAATCATAAACTATTGCCTTTTTAAATGTACCATTTATCACTTAAAAGCGAATACTTACATTTTGTTACCATATTTCTATTTTATCAGCAAACATTGTTGTCCAGGCATTTGCCTTTTTCCAAAAATGAACAAAAGAAATGGATATATTCAAGCTCAGATGCGCTGTTTTTATTAATCTGCACATTAAGCGCAAATTTCATCATCACCGAAAAGGAAAGCGGTGCGAGTATTATGGGACGGAGGGAGTATAGAATTTGATTAACCATTTCAGTAAACTAATTTCAGAGTAGTTTACTTGATCAGTTGAAATGTGAAATTTTAATTCTTCAATATAAGTAACTTGTACGGAAAAAAACATGTTTAAGCATTTGTTACAAAATTTCTTTCTTGCCTATATTAAAATGTCTAAATGGGTCGATACATTTTACACTCGAGTGCAAACATCTTTGTGATATAAACATACATAGTAATACGGAGTAGTACATACGCAGTACAAACTACTTCAACCGGTACTCTGCGAAGCTGCTGTGCCTCATGTACAACACCTCTCCAACAGCTCTCTGATTCCGGCCTAACAAAAATTGTAGAAAATGCAGATAAGAGACGAAGATCTCAAAGTACCCCTCAGTCTACAATAAATAAAGGCAGAAGGAAGCTTGTATTGCCAATACCAAAGTTTATGCAGTTGGAGATTATCAATTAGTGAAAAGCATTACAAGTATCAAATGCATTACAAGATTATACTTAACTGTTCACAACTATCTATACTCAGACTTCTACTTAAATTATCACTTGGCAGTAATTTTAAGCCAATACCTAGTTATAAGTTGGGGGATCTTCTGAAAATGAATGATCCAATGAAAACCACTCACTATCTTCAATGTTCAAGATCTTCTTAATGTGTTCAATGTTCAATTCTTGCTCCAGGGATGGTCTTTTACTTGGTTCATTACATATGCTTTAATACTTTTCAGACTTTAAAAAAATGGAAAAGTACGGAATAGCAATTAAGGTAGACAAAAAGAATGATTTTTTGACTCATTCCTTTCCATTTCTGATGGCTGTTAATATGCTAATCAAATGTGCTCTCGATTAGTTACTGTTTCCTCCACGAAAAGAGAGGCTTCCACATTTATCTCAGCATACTGTAACCTTGGTCTCTTTTCAATTTCTTAACTCTAAAGAGATGAAGTAACTGAATATCTTCGGATTCAAATCAAAATTTATTTCCAGTTGTTGGCATAGTATAACATGGTGATTCTTTAACTGTATTAGATGGCAATAAAAAACTAAAAGTACGTATAGTATGCATTTGTAAGACATACCAGTGTGGAACAGGCAGTAGCAGCAGTAACGAAATGGTGCTCATAAGAATCAATTAGAGATGCTCAAGTTACAATACCATCACCAAATTTTCTATGAACCAAGAGAAACTGCCCCAATTTCCTACTTCATCAGTTATGGTCTCAAGTTTGCAAAGTCAAATACAAACTTCAGTAATAATCTTTCAGTCCTAGTACAAAAAAGGATTCGAAGCTTTACCACAAACTTTTTTTATTTTTTATTTATCATCCCACAACCAAAACATTCAATATCTGAGACGGATTGGTTTAAACCTTATGGTAAGGCGGTTAATATTTTTAAAACCTAAATAACAAATTTCTGGTGGAAAACCTCCATTCCCAACTCTTTCACCATTAAAAAGAGAGGGAAGGCATCAGGCATTTAATTCAAAAGCAAGTGTAAATATATTCTGATAAAAAAGAGATGGAAGAGAGAACCTGAAAAGATTAGAAGAAGCTAATCCAAATTTTAGCTTCATCCTTATCTTCATCATCATCCACTTCATTGCTCATGAAGGTCGTTGGTGTGTAGATTAAATGGGGGAAGCAAGAGAGACAGAAGCAGAGGAACACGTCATGCGTCTCTTTGGCATTGGTTAGGAACTTAGGACTGGCGATTGTTTTGGTCTATTCGGCGTTCATTTTAACAGAAACGGCTGCTCTACGTCGCTGCTCATTGAGCAGTATGGAAGATGCACCTTTCTAAATAATCACAAGAACATTCAGCAGTCAGTAAAGAAACTATTATTCCAACAACAGACTTTAATAACCAAACAACCGAGTATGATACACCAGTTCAAGTCACAGTGCAAGATTCCCACAGAAATAGTTGCAACATAAAAAGTTCTCTGCTAAACACCACCACCACCTTCTTTCTCTCTCTTGAATCTGTTCAAGCTTCTATGTATATTTGTAGAGTTCACTGGAGTAATGAAGATGTTTGTCCAGGTTAAAAGTTTGTTGAAAGTATTGCAGCTTTACCAATAATCATTACATGAACATGACCCATCAATAAAGTGATGGAAACGGTTAGTGTCTCTAAGCACAATCTCTCTTTGTGTAATCTTTGAGATAATCTTGATTGCTGCATGACAATCACCGCAGACACGAAGGTTTTTCACAATTCTTATGACGTGGTCCGGAGGAGTGCTAATTAAGCCAAATGCAATAGCAAGCTTCTCGCTGTGATACTTAAGTGATTGTTCCTTCTCCTCCTCCTCTACATCAAACAAAGCAAAATCTGTAGTTGGTACATAACCAGCAGCTCGCAAATCCTTTAACAACTCACTTAGTTTCACGTGTATTTGATAAGACAGAGGATGTGACTTGTCACCAGCTACAAACCCGTGTACCATACCACCCACTTCAATCCAACTGTACCCAGGTATCTTTTGAATCCCTTGCTCATTCATTCCTACCCTAATTCTTTCTGCATCATGCCACTTGTTGTTTGCAGAGTAAATATTTGCCAAAAGAATATAATTTCCTGAGTTCCATGGTTCTAACTGCACTAGTTTCTCTAACACGTGTTCAGCTAAATGCGTATTCTGGTGTAATCTGCACCCACTAAGCAATGCTCCCCAAACAATAACATTTGCTTCCATGGGCATTCTTTGAATGAAATGATAAGCTTCATGCAACAGACCCCAACGACTAAGAAGATCAACCATACAGCCATAATGTTCAATGGTGGGAGTCACAGAAAAAACACGCTCCATACTGTTGAAGTATTTCCACCCCTGGTCAACGAGACCTAAATAGGTACAGCCACAAAGTAGGCCAAGGAAAGTGTTACCATTTGGTTGAAAACCAAGTTTCTCCATCTGCGCAAAGAGACCAAATGAAACGTTAACATGGCCATTTATGGTTAGGCCAGATATTGCAGCATTCCAAACTACAATATCTCTCTTTTTTATTGCTTTAAAAACATTCCATGCAGCGTTTGAATTCCCACATTTTGCATACATGTCAATCACGGTTGTCCCGAGAGCAAGGTGGGCCACAACTTCTTCCCTCTTTATGGAGTTGATAATCCTTTCTCCCAAATCCATTGCCCCAAGCCTTATACAAGCACATAGCACACCAACTAGGGCATCACGATCAGGCTTTACGTTCTCTCTCTCCATTTCAAAAAACAAGTCTAATGCTTCTTTTGCAAAGCCATTTGCCACATACCCTTGAATCATAGCGCTCCACGAAACTACATCCTTTTCAAGCATCTGATCAAAAACAATTTGTGCTTTGTCCATACAGCCACACTTGGTGTACATGTTAATCAGTGAAGTAATCAGAACCATATCTTTTTGCATGCCATTTAAGTTAACATAACCATGAATCCACTCACCAAACTCAAGTTCCCCCAACTCTGCACAAGCACAAAGAATCCTAACAAGAATAAAACTATCTGGTTTCAAACCCTTATCTAGAAAGCTTCTAAACAAGCTGATGGCTTCATAAAATTTTTCATCATTGAGATACCCACTAATAATAGCAGTCGAAGAGACTAAACTTTTATCAGGCATTTTATCAAACACCTTGTGGGCATCATAGATACTCCCACATTTAGCATACATAGATACCAAACTTGTATTGACATACACATCTCTATCAAAACCCAGTTTGATAATAAGGTTGTGAATCTTCAATCCCAATTGATAGTCAAAAGTCCTAGCACAAGCTTTTAGAACGAATGGGTATGTGAAGCTATTGGGCAATAAGCCCTTTAAACGCATAGATTGGTAGTATTTGATAGATTCTTCAAATAAATCACTTGAAACTAAGCCTCTGATCATGGTATTGAACTGAAAGATATTAGGAGCTTCGTTTTGATGAAAAATGAGTTTAGAATAGTAAACGCTGCCATGTTGAGAGTAATAGCCCAAAAGGGTATTGAAGAGGTGATTTTCCTGGCATAAGCCAAGGCGTAAAAGGCGTGCGTGGGCTTGTTTGACGTGCTCGAAGGATCTAAAGCCAATGAGGAAACAACTTTTGAGCTCCAAAGCTTTTAAGACTGTGATTGATGGTCTTATTGCTGGAGTTCCTAAATTCATCACCATCTCCATCACGTACCTTCCACCAATATGCATATAAAGCTATTCACCTGTGGCTCCATGCCTCCATACAATTTTCCCAAAGTTAATATATGTAAGATAGTGCATAATTGCATAATATAACATAATCGACAGGAAACCTTTAACACTACACTTCAGAGTCATTAGAAATCTGTGAAATACGGAGTAGTAAATCTAGTTGAAGTAGTAGAAAAGACATTCGTAGAGCTTTAGTGTTGTTGTTGTTGTTTTAATGGAGAAGTTGTGGAGTTTCTAGTAATGGTTTAATTTTGAAACTTATTAAACATTGACGTCGACAAACGATTAGATGTTTCTCAGCACTTAACATAACGGTATACCCCTTATTCTTGTCCTCAAATACCTGAAGCATGTAGGTGCTAGGTGCATTTATTGGTACTGCTGAATAACATATAACTTTTCCAATTATCCTCTCCTTATCTTTGTGGAATTAACAACATAATAGCACTATTTTTAACACCTTTCTCTTTAACTCCCTTTTCCTTTATTCTTTCTTTACAAGTTAAAGTCAAGATCCATAAAATCTCAAAAGAATTATGGTAGGAAAACGTAGAAAAGAATCTGACTTCAAGCTGAAATAATTTTAGCAACAAGAAAAGAAGCTGGCAACTTGTCCAACAAAATGAACCTGAGTACCTGACAACAATTTGAATAACCCCAAAAGAAAAGACATCTTCCATTCTTCCTGATCAATTTCAGCAAAACTATCCACTAATTCGTTCAATTTATTCTTCCTGCCAATTAGTAGTTGATATTCTGTAATATATTGAGGTAGTTCTGGCATTATCAGTTATTATCTCGAGATTTAGGGTTCAATTAGTAAGTGGAAAGTAGAGAACAATTTGTGCTCCAAATAATAGTTCAAGATAGAATGTAAACAAGTAAACACAAAACATCAAGTTCAACTGACGAAACCTTACCTGGGAATTGCAAGCTGATCATTTCATCATCTGAAGTAGCAAGCTTTCTTATCTCTCTCCAAGGACACAGAAAAAAACCAAGCCCGAAATGTTCAACTAGCGAGAAACAACCTTCAAGAAGTATTATGAAGCAACATATCAAGTTGTTGTTTTAAGTTTCCTTTTCCAAAATCCACGAATCTAATTAAAAACTACTAAATTGGCTCCAACAATCAAAACATTCTAAACAAACTTCTCAAAAGACATGAAATTTTTTTAGCATCATTTGTCCACTCTCTCAGAAAAGGTGTTCTCTTTAGAGCATTTTCCCTAAAACTAACGAGTAATTGGAACCGTAAACAATATCATTGTGGTACAATGAAGTTTGGCACACAGATTACTACACCAATTTTGAAATAACAAAGTTGTACTCCTAACTAGTAAGAAACAGAAAAATAATGATAATGAAGTAGGATCAAAAGTTGTATATTGGCATTGGAATATTAATTGATCGCCGAACAAAATAAATCGTGCACACACATTAACATTTACTGATGGACTCGGTTTCTAACTTCCCTAAATTTGCAAATAAACCAAGCATGCTCCTGGAATATGGTCTAACAATCTAGAACGAGCTCTCTCGACTCAATAATTTAGCAGAATTGTCGATATGGGGGCGATTAGTTGAGCCATTATCAAAACTCTAGCAAATTTTGAATGCAAGCAAAACACCTAATTGCTAATTGCAGTTACAGATGTTGAAGTTGATGGTAATGCTTAAGTGAAAATATATAACAACAGATTACAAACACAACCTAGCAACCACTACACTTCAAAACAAAATAAAAAGCTAGCAACAGCAAATTAGCAAGAATACTAATTACAAAGCCAATTGCAAGAAAATAAACTTATTCAACTAATAATTAAAATAGCTATTTTCAGAATTCAATTACTCCAATGCTCAATATATCCCATAGTCCAAAAAATAGCCAGAATGTTGCGAAAACAATGAATGTATTCAAACGAATTGAATAAAAAAAATATGAACAATTAAAATAAGTAATTCAAATTCGAAAACTAATTATTCTGTAATAATTCAGCAGAATAAATAGAGAGAAAGCAGAAGTTAGGAGTTCGCCAATACCTTCGTCTTTTCGCAGGAGATTAATCGAGAATTCAGGAGAATGCGCTCGCCATTTTCTCTGCTTACTGCTGCGAGGCACTTGTTAATTGTTATCAACGGGCTGGCCTTCTAAATATTCTCTCGTTGGCGACACCATGAATGAAGTACTCTGTTTCTTTTTTCCCTCAGTAACACTTAAATTGGGCTTTGGAAAATGAGGCCCTTTAATTTTTGGTGGCCCTGTAACCAGGATGCACAGGGCTTTCACCGGGCCTGGTTGGCGTATGAGTAATGGGCCAAGATGGTACAGGACTGGGCCCGGCTAAACAAAAAAACACGGCACATGCACGGTAAAAGCACGGTTTGGTGCGGGAACGAAGTCGTGGGCTATGAATTGTTTGTGAGCTACACCATAAGAAATTGAAAGAAATTAAGCTTAGACATGTAAGTACGACACAAAGACATGTGGACTTGAGCTGTGTTTGAGCTGCCCTGTCCTTTTAAAATTTTCGACATGGCAAAAATTAGTGGGCTTGTTGTAGGTTTGAAAACAAGGCACAAGGGTTGGGAACGAGACACGATCCGACATGGCCCACTACCATCTTTATTTGTTTATAACATAATGCTTACATCTTTTCGTGATAGATTGGTTCTGGTCGTTCTGAGTGATGAGTTATTGGGTCAACGTTAATTTGAGTCATGTCGAAAATTCATATGGCCTTTTAAAGTGATTCCTTAGTTGATTTATTAATATGTGAGAACTTAATAGCTAGCACATTTGTTAGAATCAAATTTTCATTTACTTGTATTTTGCACATCTAAGGCTTTTCTAGGACTTTTCCAAAAGTTTTCTAGGCTTTAGGTAAAGTTTTTATGTTTCTGTCAACAACGTTCACATGAAGTTTAAAGCTAATTCAAAATAAACTTCTATGAGGGGTATGGACCAATAACTCTCATCAGAAGTTGTCTTGTGTAATTGATAGCATTGTTGTAAGCATTTGTAAGTTTGTATATATTGTGTTGTAATTTGTTCTTAAGCTTTTCAAATTCAACAAATTCTCTCCAAAACATATATATTCTCATCGTTGGTCTTTCTTGTGTCTGCTGTATGCACACAAAGCAACATGATCGACCCTCGGTCTTGTTGTCAATAGGCAAGAGTTCCCATTTTGAATCAAACGCTTAATTGTGCTCCTACGAGCCCGGAGACACTCATTCCGTATAAGGCTTGCGCTCTTACCGACAAAAGGAAAAAGCATGCCGCATGAATCAGATATCAAAACATTCAGATTGTGACAAAATGGATGTCGACTTGTTTGGTGGATAATAATTACAACTAAAAAAATTTAAGGAATGTTTTCTCCCTAAAAGAAATGAATTAGCTTTTTATTTTTCTTGAAAGTAAAAAGGAGATTAACTTATTTGGTTCCTAAGTAAGTAAAATTTAGCACGAGAATTAAATTAAAAATTTCAATATCTAACCAAAGAAACCTTCATTAACACTTAAGAAATTAATTTCGCAAATTTGCCAAAAACAATCTTTTATAACCACAATTTTGCGAGAAACAATCTTTAATAATTTTTTTTGCAAAAACCAATCTTAAACTAAAATAAATTTGTGAATGACAACCTAATTACGTTTTCAGGCGTTAGACCCAAAAATTTTCGGCTTGACTTCTCACGTGCCAGTCACGTGCGCTCGTTTTTCATTTTGTATACCCTTTTCCCTCCTTTTTCCTCCCATATAAAAGGGATGCAGTAGTCGTCTTCTTCGGTGGGGAATGCCGAATGCGAGGAAGCGGGTGGCGTAAGAGAAATGTAGTCGCCGTCTTCGGTGAGGAATGCCGAATGCGAGCAGCAAGAGGCAACGTCTAGCCTGTTAGATACAATAATTATCATTGATTTCAAATCACAAGTCCAAGTATTTCACACTCAATTCACTGTTTGGTTCATTCAATTTCCTAATTGTTTTCATAATGTCTTAATTCTTAATTTGCTGCATCATCATCAATTCATCATCAATCCTTGATAGTATATATCAATCAATTATTCTTGTCTATCTATTACTATATACTAAAAGAGACACCAGGAATGACACGTGTCAATTCCTGGTGCGATTTTTTCCCGCCAAAAACCACTTTCCCAAAAAAGTGTATCTATTTTATTTTATTTTTATTCTCTACCTTTTTTTTATAACTATTTATGTATGAAAACAAAATTAAGTTTATAAATTATGGCAATAATAAATACGATGTAATAATAATTATTCTAAATTAGTAATATTTTCGTCAAATCGCTATATTAATAATGGAAAATATATCACTCAATATTTTGATCAAATTACCATATTAGCATTTTAAATATGCATATTAGATGAATAAATTTAAACGAGTATGTTAAAAATGTTACAACTAAGCAGTAGTTTGGGAGATATTTAGTTAAAAATTTTGTGAAAAAAATGATCAAAATCCGTGCGTGCACGGGATCTAATCTAGTTATCTATATTGTGTTGTTCTCTCTTAATTGCTTCAGTTTTTTGTTTGCTTATTACACTTGGAGTACCTTGTATTTTACATAAATGTCAAGCAATATAATCAACAAAAAGAAGAGAATCATATTCTAACTTGTTAATCAACAAAGGATTTTATGGAGTAACTGTAAACCCCCACTTTTCGATTTCTTCTTTATCAGAGCAACTACAAGCTGTCAAAGACAGCTGTAGTCACTCTAAGGGGGCTAGTTGTATGGGAAGCCCTACCGACATGCCGGTAGGACATCCCATAACAGCTGTAAACATACGCATATATTCATAAGAAGCACCAAGGGTGCAGTCGGTACCTTGGGTTTACAATCCCAGCCAGCATCTCTCTGACATCAACCATCAGTCAGACCCGAAAGAGAGGACCCGGACCCAACGAGTAATAACCCGGATCCTCCGTACAAGTAACTCGTCTATATATACGGACCCCCATCAATGCCAAAGGTACACAATTCCACCCCAATCATCCTTATAAGCATTTAATACAGAGCTATCAGCGTAATCTGACTTAAGCATCGGAGGGGTAATTCTCGGATCACCCCCGAGGCTAGTTAACGGTTTCACTATGCAGGATCCAGTCAGCCGTCTCAGTCGGAAGCCAGTCATCCCTTTCCTGTTCCAAGTCCACAACCGGAACAATTGGCGCTAGAAGGAGGGGACCCCCACTTGTAAACAGAACCCACAGCCAGACACACACAAAAAAAGAAAAAAAAAACCCCAAACCATCAAAGTTCACCATTGAGAATGGAAGGTACGCAGTCGGATTCGTATAAGAAAAGCAAAAACAGGCCTCGAAAACAACCCCACAGAGTACACAGACGACAAAAACAACAACCCCGCTGAAATCCACGCTGTTCTCAGCAGAGCCAATCATAACACCCGTCAATGACCAACCCACCCCCCAGCTAGGGAGCCAGTCGGTAGTCAGCAAAACTACGACTGCAACAACACCCTTACATGTCCTTGGATACTCAGTCGAGGACGACGACTCAGACGAAGAGCCCGAAAGCCCAGCCCAAAATGATACACAAATGCCGTCTGAACTCGCCGGTCAGTTCTCGGAGGAACAGTTGGCCACGCCAAGAGCGGTGATGGCCGCGCTGTCGGCCCTGAAGCCAGCAAGAAAAGCAAATACAGAACCCGCACCCAGGACAATGATAAACAAGGCAACGTAAACACCAGTCGGCGCAAAAAGGAAGAGACTGCCGATAAAAAACCTATTCGGAGAACAGATCATAGTACAACACGAACAACACCCCAACACACACCAGGCGATTGCTCTGCGCAGTCGGCCAGAACCTATGGTTATCGAGGAGACTAGAGAAGCGCCTCAAAGATACGCGCCGCGCCGTTACACCATCCAACCTGCAAACTCACCCCTGTGCGCGGACATTCTGGAAGAACCGATGGAGAAATTGAAGTTCCCACTCTGCAAGTCTGACGGATCCACCGATCCAGAGGTCCATTGCAACACATTAGAGCAACATATGATGATGTATACAGATTCCGATGCCATGTGGTGCAAAGTGTTTCCCTCCACACTGCTGGGAGTGGCGTCCGGGTGGTATAAGGGACTACCAAAGGGGTCAGTATACAATTACCGACAGTTAGAAGCAGAGTTCATGCTCCGGTTTATCAGTCGGCAGCAGAGAAAGAAAACGTCAGGAGAACTGATGGCAGTCACCCAAAGGAGCGGAGAGTCCTTAAGAGATTACCTCACCAGGTTCAACAACGAATCCACCAGCATACCAAACTTGCAACAAGAGATAGCCGTGGTGGCCCTGATGAGAGGAATGAACCAATGCGAGTTCAAAAAATACTTGGGAAGAAAATCCTTCACGGATCTGGGAAGCGCACTGGTAAAAGCCCATGAATACATCAAAAGTGATGAGTTGATGACAATCCCAAACCATTATCAGTCGGCACCGGCTAGAAATGTCGCGCCTAGGCCGGCTCAGCCGGCGCAACAAAATCAGAGTAGGGGATTCAGGAAGGATGATCAGAGGAGGGACCTCCGAGGGAGAGATCACCAGAAACAGTCAACCAACACCTACCCCACTTTCCATGAATACACCCCATTGAACGCCCCAAGAGCCGCAATTTACAATGTCAACAAAAACGAAAACTGGAAAAGGCCTCCACCAATGAGCGACAAACTCAGACCACAGTCGAAGTACTGTGCATTCCATGACGACAGTGGGCACTATACGGAAGACTGCAGAGATTTGAAAGATAACATCGAAGATATGATCAGGAGAGGCTACCTGACGCAATATAAAGCCCGGCAGGGCAACAACAACCAGCAGAATAGCAGCCGGCAGAGCAACAACACAAATAACAGGTTACCATCCACCCAGATACCACTCAGAATAGAACAAAAGGCACCAGAAACCAGCCGCAGCGGAGAGGCTAGAAACAATAGCCAGAAAGGGCCGACAGTATGGGTCATATCCGGCGGACCATGCCATGGAGGAACAATCGGTGGAGCAGGTAGAAGCCTGGGCGAGCACCGCCACCTGATAAACTATCATAGCGCCAGAAAATGGCCGTCACCCCAAGTCATGCCAAACATCTCGTTCACCTCTGCCGACTGCCGCGGTATCATATACCCCCACGACGACCCACTGGTTTTGGGCCTCGAAATAGCAAACTTCCCAGTGAAAAGAATACTGGTGGATGGAGGGAGTTCGGCGAACATTATCTTATGGGAAGCCTTCATTCAGCTGAGGATAGACGAGAAGGAGCTCACACGAGTCAACTATCCAGTGATAGGATTCTCCGGAGCCACTGTCTTTCCGGAAGGTAGCATCAGGCTACCGGTACAGATTGGAGAGGGGAGGACCGCAAGGGACCTAATGGTAGATTTCTTGGTAATAAAAGTGCCAGCTGCATACAACGTCATCGTGGGCCGGCCGTTCATCCACGATGCACAGGCAGTGGTATCGACATACCACCTAACCATGATATACATGTCCAATTTCGAGAAAGCTGAGAGAATCCGAGGCATTCAAGAGTCAGCAAGATCATGCTACTTGACGGCATTAAAAACACCAGGCCGATTGACCCCATCCATGAATATAACAAGGGAGGCAGCAACGAAAAGACCGGCAAAAGGCCAAGCCCCAAAATCAGAGGGGGAACAATCTCTGTTGCCCAAGAAGGAGAAAAGGCAGAAAAAGGAGTCACCCATAATCGAAAGCATCGAGAAGGGGGCTACCTTACCCAGGCTAGAGGTCGGAGGAGAGACGGAGGAAATTGAGCTGGTGGAAGGAGAAACCGGCAGAACAGTGAAGATAGGAACCGACATTGGCCCACAGTTGCGGGTAAACATGATCGGTCTGTTGAGAGAGCACACGGATGTGTTCGCATTTTCCGCAGAAGAAATGCCAGGTATAAGCCCGGATGTAATCGAGCACCGACTGAACGTCGACAGATCAGTTAGGCCGGTAAAACAAAAGAAAAGAAACTTCTCAACTGAGAAAAATCAAGCAATACAGGAGGAGGTAGAAAAGTTGCTGGCAACAGGATTCATTGAACCATGCGACTACCCAGAATGGTTGGCCAATGTCGTAATGGTTAAAAAATCAAACGGCTCGTGGAGAATGTGTGTAGATTTCACAAATCTGAATAGAGCATGCCCGAAGGATTGCTACCCACTGCCAAGAATCGATAGGCTAGTCGACTCGACATCCGCCACGCACTGCTCAGCTTCCTCGACGCATTTTCCGGATACCACCAAGTCAGCCTTGCAAAGGCCGACAGGAAAAAAGCAGCATTCATCGCCGAGGGGGGAGTATTCTGTTACAAGGCCATGCCGTTTGGGCTAAAGAACGCTGGGGCAACATACCAAAAGCTGGTCGACAGAGTGTTTGCAAACCAAAAAGGCCGCAACATCGAAGTATACGTCGACGACTCCATAGTAAAAAGCAAATGGGAGAATGACCATTTGGACGACCTCAGGGAAACGTTCGAAACTCTACGCCGGTACCAGATGAAGCTGAACCCCAAGAAATGTGTGTTCGGGGTAAAATCGGGGAAGTTCTTGGGTTTCCTTGTCAGCGAGAGAGGTATCGACGCAAACCCAGATAAGGTAGAAGCAATACTCAATCTGCCTCAGCCAAAAAGCATCAAAGATGTACAAAGGATGATAGGAAGAATGGCAGCCCTGACAAGATTCGTTAGCAAGTCAGCCGACAGGTCGATCCCATTTTTCAACACTCTTAAGCAGAACGGAAAATTTCAATGGGGAGAAACCGAAGAAAGAGCCTTTGAGAAGGTTAAAGACCACCTTCGAGCTTTGCCAACGATAGCCAGGCCGGAAGAGGGCGACAAGCTGCACTTGTATGTGTCCGCTTCAGCCCAAACCATTGCTGCCGTACTGATCAGCGAAAAAGACAAAGTCCAGCAACCAATATACTCTGTCAGCCACATTCTGAATCCGGCAGAAGCAAGATACTCGCTGATAGAGAAAATAGCATATGCAGTTCTGATAGCCGCCCGAAAACTCAGACCATACTTTGATGCACATACCATAGAAATCCTGACGAACTTCCCACTAGAGAAGGCTTTGCAAAATATGGATACAGCCGGCAGGCTGTTGCAATGGGCAATAGAGCTGTCGGAGTACGATCTTGAATTCCACCCGCGCAATGCAATAAAAGCGCAAGCCTTGGCTGACTTTGTAGTCGAAGCATCTTATCAGGAGGTTGAAGCCAAAGAAGAATCATGGGAAGTATCGGTGGACGGATCAGCCGCTCAGTCGGGAGCGGGAGCGGGCGTTGTCATGACTTCTCCAGCAGGAGATAAGTTCGAATACGCAATCAGATTCACTTTCGCGGCTTCGAACAACGAAGCAGAATATGAGGCAGCCATCACAGGGGTACAGCTGTGTTTGTTGGCAGATGCCAAGAGGATAGTAATGACAACAGATTCTCAGTTGGTGGCAAATCAGTTTTCAGGAGAGTATGAAACCAAAGAGCCGTCAATGCGGCGATATCAAGAGAAACTGAAGGCACTCATAGCGAAGTTAGAAGCTTTTGAGATCAAGCTGGTCCCTAGAGCGTTGAACACTGCCGCAGACAGCCTAGCAAAACTAGCCAGTTCGAAAGCAGTCGAACTCAATAGATCAGTAATGATAGAAATTATGCACAGAAGGAGTACGGAGGATAAAGGAAAAGAAATAATGGTCATCACAGCAAACAAAGAATGGTACGACAATATCTGGACGTACAAGACGACAGGAGTGATTTCGGCCGATATCAAGGAGGCAAAGAAAATTAAAAAAGACGTCTGCTGGTACTGTAGACACCTAATTTTGTCCCCATTCCCGAAAGGGAATGGTTCGATGATGAAAGCATAAATCTCCACTTGACAACGCATCTCCTGTAAAATAAACGAATCTCAATTCCCCTTTTCATTTCACCCGAAACCTGCTATTTATGGAAACCTGCTAAAAATACTAACTGCCGTAAAAGGTAGCTGTTAAAGGTGGCAAATCATAAAGGATAGAAACCTGTCAGAATTAGGTGTTGCATTCCAACATAAATCCTAAACGAGATAGAAAACTGCGAGAATCCTATTCCGAATATGATTCGGAAATAAGAGTTACGTATTAATTAAAATCCTAACGAGCCTAGAGTTCGTAACGGGCCCAGACGCATTCCGTCATAAAATTGATACGCGCTAAAAGACTCGATTAAGTCTCAAACTCTACGGATTTCAGGAATCCGAATCTGACTAAAGAAAACAGCCCAGACCCTATTTTCAACGCCTGGCTCTGGGCGCCGAAATCTTCGGCGCCCAGGCCTGGGCGCTGAAAATACCTGGGTACGTGTTTTTTCCTAATTCTTTGTGGATTAGAACTCTGCAATTCTATCTTTCCACGAACTCTTCCCTATAAATAGACCCCTAAATTCGACGTGAAAAGAACACACACACACACACACAATTCATATTCTGAGTATTGACTCCAACCCTTAGCCTAAGCCTCACGCTGCGAAACTGTTCACGCGTTCTGTCGCAATCGATCCATAAATCGAATAGAACGTATCCTGTCCCATAATTGAGATTCGTTAAATAAAAAGGAGAAATAGCAAAGTCAAAGTGGTTAGTTTTCTGAGAACCGTGACGCACCTCTCAAGGGTGCGTCGTAATGTGTCCCTTTTCGATGATTTAACTGCTTTCCTCGCCCTTTTTATGAACTGTTAAACTAACTAAATCTGATTGTTCTATCACGCCTACCAAATATAATATTTTTGGGAAATTGGATTATCATGCTAGGTCCCTTAATGCAATCTAAATCAGATAATCGCGATCGATCTAGTATTATATGTTGCATATTGCTAAAATCAACTCAGGTTAGTTTAATAGTTAACGCATGTCCCTTCAATTATTTATGCTGAGCTAGTAAGGATATCCTGCCTCTGGAGTTATCGACGAGCGAAGTACTCCTCTCGGTAGTTACAGTCCCCCGAACCCTCAATCTCTACCTTGCGGGTGTATGTTGAGAGATCCCCACACCAGGGATCACAAGGGAACCTACGGCCGTCGTGGTCAAACATAATTGCACTCCCTTTATGTCACGATAACCGGGTTTTGTCAGTTTTTCTCATTGTCGTTAAAAACTGAATGGCGACTCCTATATTACTAGTCAATTGGGTGTATACTCACAGGAAATCCAATTACACTTGATTGAATAAAAGAATCGTCACACCCACGAGGGACGAGGTCACGCATTAGCCTCGTGCTTTTTCGACCCCCTCACAGTGGCGACTCCACTGGGGAAGTGAAGGAAATACTCGTGCTTGTAGGTAATTAAAATAACCGAAGGGTGAAACGATCATACCCTGCGTTTATTTCCCCATCAAGTTGGGACGACCCGAAAATCAGCATATTAATGTGAACGGGCAGAACCGCATAACGAATCTCGGCTCCCTCCGGAGTTGGGACTAAGGATACCTTTTTCCGCCAATAGGGGGTGCATACGCCGCGCATGTTGCCCACTCGGTACTTGTGCAGGTAGTACACCTATCCCGAACCCAATCGCTCGCTCATTAGGTCCCTCTCGCCTGCATGCCCCCTTGGCTTGTACTTGCGGGTTGGCCTCTTGGGCAAAATTCGTCTGTTGAAGACACTACCTCGACCGGGGCATGTGTTGGATCTACGATAGAAGCGGTACCAAGCCAGGCGCAAATAAACTACACATAGAAGCCTATCATAAACTATGTGACATGTTTAACTTTCAAATCCATGTTTGTAATGTAGTTATGTGTAGCGAAATATGTGATTGTGTGTGACAAACTATCCCGGAAAACCAACGACCTTAAAAATTGCCCAAATATTCACAAACTAATTTGCCAAAGAGTTATACCGAAACACGTGTTCCGCGAACCCGAATGATCGCCACAAAAATAAGCGACGCTCGGGATGGCCTGTAACGAATCCCACAAACGCTGTTACGCGTAAAGGACGTTATTAGGCAAGCACGCAAATCGAAGTCGCATAAACAGAAGACAGAAAACGAGAACCAGCCAGGGACGCATTTTCAACGCCCCTGGCTGGGCGCCAGAATTTCTCACGCCCCTCGCTGGGCGCTGAAGTTGCTGCTTGGCCTTCTGGTCAAGCGCAGCAGCCTCGGTACCCGCGCGAAAGGAAAATACGTAGCACAAAAAATGTTCGTAAAAAGAATTGCTACGAGGGCGTAAGAAAAGCACTCGATTTCAAAAGCGACTCGTGAAAAATAATTAATAACTCTTTGTGTCGTTGTTAGGCCTCCTACGACGACAATGCTCGGCACCAAAACCGAACGTGCTAATAACTATGAATGTCACACGGGCAAGTGTTTCGAAAATCCAAAGAATGACCAAAATAAAAAAAAACCAAAAAATGTACCGACAAAAGAAAGAGTGAAAAACCAATTTAGAGAGTCGAAGTCTAGACTAAGTAATGCTTGAAACTTTGGGAACCTAAACTTTAGCTCATCTTATGCCTAGGATTGGTCCTGCCACTTGGTGTCGATCAGGGAATCAACGGTTAGTGCGTCTCGAAGATACATCGCCAACATCAGGTTTAGTGACTCCAAGCTCCGTCCGTCATCCCTCATTTCAAGGATCTCCGCTTCCCCAACCTCGGTTCGCACCTTCAAACATGTCCATCGAAGATTTGCAAGAGCAGATGGCTCAAATGACCCGACTCATGGGCCAACTAAAAATGGAAAATGAAGCTTTAGCAGCTGCGTAAGCCAAAAATGACCTGGATAACGAGAAGAGGATTGAAAAAATGGTCCTACAGCAAACCATGGGGAGCAAATACTTCTCCCTGATCCTGAACCTTTTCCTGGCAAACTACCAGAAAAGTTCAGTTCATCTGACTTACCAAAGTTCAAGGCCACGGACAACCCCCGTGATCATCTACCGAGCTTTGTGAATGCCATGAACTTGAAAGGCGTGGACAAATCCATGTACTTACCTGCCTTTTCTTTGTCCTTAGAACCTGTGCCGCTCAAATGGTACTATCACCAGGACCCTAAGCTCTTCCCCACTTGGGAAGACTTTGTCAATGTCTTCATCAAGCAATACTCGTCGAACATGGATTTCCAAGTCACCATGCGCGAGCTAGAAGTTCTCTTCCAAAAGAAAAATGAGGGTTTCACGACCTACTTTGCTAGATGGAGGGACCAGGCGGCCCAGCTAATCAATAGGCCTCCCGAAACAGAATTGGTCCAAAAATTCATTGACAACCTGGACCCGGCTTACAGACAACACCTTAGGTACCTGGGACTTGACACTTTCAAAAGAGTTTATGATGTGGGAATAAAGATCGAGGACGACCTCGCCAAAACCATACAAAGAAAACCCACATATAAGAACAACACCTATAATCGGGGTAACACATCCCAAGCCCAAGAAGTTCATGCTGTAGAAGAGACTCCCGCCCGAAGAAGCCCTGGAAGATGGGTCCGAGACCGAAAGTTTGCCCCACTCGGGTCGACTTTGGTACAAGCCTTTGAAAGACTAACCAATCAAGGAAAGTTGAGACCTATAGGCCCCACCCGTGACCCTCCTGTCAAAAGCAAATATTGGGTCGAAGGTACTTACTGCAAATTCCATCAAGGAAATGGGCATGACACTGAAAACTGCTGGAATCTAAAACATACGATCCAGGACATGATAGAGGATAAAGTGATACCTCTCCTTAACGTTGGCAAACCCAACAACAACAAGAGCCCACTCGGCTCTTGTCACATGTCTCTCGACCAACCAGAGAATTTCGACCCCACGGTGTATATTACACCTCAAGGTGCACCACTCACTGTGGTCCCTATGGATCGAATCGAGAGGGAAGTGTGCGGTGTGTGGAATGATGATGCTGAAGATATTTACCTATCTCAAGTGTCGGGCCAGGACCTCTTCACTGAAACTTGGCCCGGGTATGCTCTCATTGACACCACCCCTCAGGAGCCCGAGGTCGACAACCTCACCCGATCCGGAAGAATATACCAACCGGATATTCACCCACCTCCTATGGACGACATCCCGGTTAGGCAAACTCCTGAGAATGGACGGCACGCCACCGTCGCAGAAGTCATTGAAAATCCTCTCCTGAAACAACTAAAAAGAACCAAGGCCGAGATTACCATCTGGGATCTTATGTGTACTTCAAAGGAACATCGCGAAAAGCTTATTCACTCACTTGACCTCATCTCAGTACCTACAGATATCACACCTGACTCATTGGTTAGCCATGTCACGAGAGATGCCGGAGAAAAGGCCATAGTTTACACTGATAAAGACTTACCCAAAGAGGGGGGTGCTCACAATAAAGCCCTTTACCTAGTGGTTGGATGCAAAGGACAAAACATCCCCCTAGCGCTCGTAGATAATGGTTCAGCGGTTAATGTCTGCCCATTGCGAACCGCCCATTGCTTGGGGCTAGGAAACGATGACTTCCAAACCTCCACGCAAGGGGTACGAGCTTATGATAACTCCCGAAGGCCTGTATTGGGAAAAATCAACCTTACCATACAAACCGGGCCTGTGGCACGCACCACGGAGTTTCAAATAATCGACATCAAGCCCACTTTCAACCTCCTCTTGGGGCGACCTTGGCTCCATGACTTAGGAGGTGTGTCTTCTACCTTGCACCAAATGGTTAAACTTAACCATAACGGGGTAATACTAGAAATCCGCGCCCCTCCTCTCGACATCAGTTGCACTATGGTTGGAACGGCCGAAACTGCAGACGACCTTTACGGGTTTCAAATGGAAGAAACAATCCAGTTCATCGAAGATTATGACCCAGCATTCCTAGACCTGCATGCATCCCTAGTCATCCCTAGAATGCTGTTAGCTCAAGGTTATTTCCCAGGAACCCCATTGGGCATAAGGAAGAAGGAATACACATTCCATCCTTTTCCCGACAAATCTACTCCCTTTGGCTTAGGTTATGAACCAACGGAGGAAGATAATGCTGACCGCCTGTCTAGGCTACGCCTTAACAAAGCCAAACAAACCACCCTCCTTCCCCCATATCAAAGGACCCTTAACGGGATGTTCGTTCAGGAAGGAGAAGAACACCCATGCTGTGATTTCCCTAAACCCTTCGTTCAGGATGGCTTGCTAAAATCCGGATTTGAAATTTTCCATGACTGCCACACCTTGGATGAGGCACCCTACCTCACCAAGACTAAAACAGCTGAAATATTGGACAACCAGACTCTATGGACATTGTTTAACGAATCGAGGCCTATGGAGAACGAGACTGTGATGACTACCCTAGCTTTACAAGATGAAGGTTTCGATCCAACCCGGTTAATCTCTCCTGCATCAACACTAGAAGAGGTCGAGAACGGATGGGTGAAGACATATTAGTGGGTTAATGCAAAAGGAATGGAATTCAAGATGAGTACCGGTGAAGGACCGAAGTTTTATGAGACTAAACCCAAGGCTTGAGCCACATAGAGCACCATTAGTAAAAAGCGCCTAGTAGTTCTTTAGATTGATAGAAAAAATAATAATAGAGACTTTAGATGGTCCTAAGGCCCCTTAGAATATGGGTAAGTTTTATTTCAGTGTGTTTTCCTTACTTTCCGAATCAATAAAGGCGTAATATTTCTCCTTAAATTTTATTCTAACACTAAATAAACACCAAATGTACTTGCAAAATACAAAAATAAAGAGGCGGCCCACTCCAGGCCCAACAAACAAAGCCCACTCGGTTTTGAAATAGTGCCATGGGAACCAATTCCTGAAACCCACAAAATAAACCACACTATCCCATTCATATCCCCAAAACCTAAAAAGCCAAACCAATGTCATCATAAGAATCAATCCATGCAACTCAGAATCAAAGGAAATCAAAATCCAAAACAATGCAAATGTTATAAAAAAAAACAGATTCATAAAACATAGATTCCATCATACCCTTCACTAACAACACCTCAAAAACCTACATAAAGATCTTCATAACTTCCACACCCTAACCCCATTTTCAAAACTGTTTCGAGTCACGAATAGAAAAAATTGATTCGGACAAAAACGCATTTCACGCTAACAGTAAAAAAAAAGCCTCCAAAGTAGCCTCAAAATTGGCCTTTAAATACGAGCAAAATATCAAGCCACAAAAAAAAAAAAAATGCAAGAACATGTGAAGCAAAGCGTCAAAAATTGACCGCCCAAGTCATTTTCAGCGCCCAGGGCTGGGCGCCGAAATTTCTGACGCCCCAGCCTGGGCGTTGAAACTCTCTGCCTGACAAAAAAAAAAATTCTTTTCAGAAGTGCTCGTCATTTTATCCGCACACAACGGAAAAATAACGAACACTTGGGGGGTACAGTACGGCTTACCAACCAAGAATGTAGCCATACAAATTAGTCGAATTTCGAATTTCATATTTTACACGACTTATGGCAAAAAAAATGGCAGATGAAAATAATGATGATACTTCACTCATTTGACCGACTAAGTAATATGTTTCCACCTCAGGGCATATCTACCGAAATCCGGCATACTAGAACTTATTCAAAAGCTAGAACTACGCGCGGCCTGATTCTGACAAGATACGTAGGCAATCCTTACCAAGGATTCGGTCCAATAAAAAAAAACAAATATTCTTTGTGCAAAAAGTGTTAGACATATAAAATACATAAAAAAGAGGAGAAACAAAAATAAATGAAAATGAAAAATAAAAATACGCCTTTATTAAAAAATAATAAGAAGGAAAACAGAGTGATAAAAATAAAAACAAACACAACTGAAATAAATGGAGGACACCTACACCCTAGCAAGAACTACACTACTCTAGTTCTTCTGGATCATCAAATAAAGTCTTGTAGAGGGCAATATTCGCAGGATCCACCCCTACAGTCTTCTGCGCTGCCCCAATGTCAATCTCCATAAGAACCGGCTCCTGGACGCTAACTTCCAAAGATGCCAAGGCTTCAGAAACATTCTCAGTTATAGTCCGCTCAGCCTCGAGGGCACAGGCAATGGTGGGAGAAGGATTATTATCATCAACTAGACTAGCCACTGTTTTTACAGGCGGCTGAGCCTTCCTAACCCATACATTGTTCCGGCGACGATCTCCGCGAGAGCTTGCATTTCTTTTAACAACAGCAGGCCCCTTCATGTTAGGCATCCTTTTAGGCCTGAAACTGGAACGGGGAGGAACTTCCTTTCGCTTTTGATCAGGACGAGCTTTCACAGTCTTAATACTATAGGTACGAGGTCTGGCAGAATCAGGACCCTCATATTTAACACGAATACGAGGTATCAAAAGCTCAGCCGGCTCCCCATTTCGAGCCTCGGTCCTCACATCTTTATCATCGGAGCTCATCCACAACTTGTAGTTTTTAGAAAGACCCACAAAGCCATTTGTAGCTACGGCCCAACGCGGGAGACCAACATAATACTTAGCCCACGCTAAGACCCGTGTTTGTGAAAAGGCCGCTACCTTAGGTGGTACCGTATCAGAAAAGGGGATAGTCTGCCTTAAACCATATTGACGCATGACTCGGTAAGGGAAAATATAAATGGGACGAGATAGCCCCAACAAATAAACATAAACCGATACATCAGAACCACCTGTCATAGTAGTCAAACCCCACCATGGTACCACCCACTTAATAGAACAAATGCCATAAGTAAAAAAGGAGGTCCATTCGGCCTCGTCCTGGCCTTGGTGCAAGTATTTTCGGTTACCCAAGGCTATAGGGCGATAATGTTTAGGATCGGCAGGAGCTTCCAAAAGTCTAAGCCGTTCCGCAAGCCAAATCTGCGAAAACAGGTACAATCGAATCAAAAGAATGAAAAAAAACGGTCCTTGGGGCGCAGTTTCAACGCCCAGGACCAGGCGCCGAAAACTCCAGCGCCCAGCCCTGGGCACTGAAACTCAGCCCCAGGCAAAAAATATTATGCAAAAGTGGCGTATGCGTGCGCAAAGAAGAAAATTGATTACCTGCAGTAATAGGGGGCTTCCCTTAAAATGTTCAGATTTGGCATCCTTCTTCAGCTCATCCGCACTCAGCAAAGTCTCGGCAACAACCAACGGCATGATAGAATAGCAACTTTCCATCTGGCTAATCAAGGGGATCAACCTTATGTCACCAAACTCACCATTGTTATTCGATAGCAAATAATGATTCAACAAGCAAAATACAAGGGCTCGAATATTCAATTTCTGTTCGGTCATATTTTTACTAGGCCTAAAGTGATGTTTTACAAGTTTTGCCAAGTTAACCTTATCATCTACAACAATTTCAGCACACATGTTATCATCTAGTCCTAGGAAAGCCCTTATGGTTGTTTTACCCTCTTCAATAGTGCCAGGGGTAACAGGAGTAGCATTAGTAGGATAACCAAGGATCGCAGCAAATTCGTCGGGCAAAGGACATATTTCGTTGCCCCGAAAGGCAAAAACATGATGATCGGAGTCCCAAAAGCTTAGGGTAGCATGCAGAAAGTTATAATCAATATTAATTTGTTGTAAGCCTAAAAGTGCCTCTAAGTGGTATTCTTTTAACAAAGCTTTTTCTGTGGGAGTAAGGGCCCGTAGCCAACGCCTAACAGTCCGTTGGAGTGAGAAAGTAGGGATCGACATGGCAAAAGCAATGAATAATTAAAGCACAACAAAAAGGAGAGAAAGAATTTGAGAGTGGTGGAAAATAGGGACGTATCTAGCCCCTATATATAGCTGAACGCACCCAATGACATCCTGATCCCATTCGGAAACGTGTTAGGAAATCCGAAAGTCAAATGTCACCAGGAAAAGACTTTCAGCGCCCATGGCTGGGCGCCAAAACGTTTAACGCCTGGCCTTGGGCGTTGAAAATGCAGCCCAAGGCCCAGATTTCACAAAACACGGAACAGGAAAGGACTTAAGACTGTGTTGCTAAACACGAGGCCCTATTGCAAGTAGGATCAAGCCCAAAGCACCTTTAGCTCCCAAATAAGCGAAAAAATAAACATTAAAAACTTGGTCGAAACCTAGACTCGTCTCAGAAAATGCTTATGTACACTTTTCAAAAAACAAGTTAAATATCATGGTCATTCTTCGAAACACCAAAAATGTGTATCGTTAAGTCATTGGTTTTCCAAATAAAAAATGTTTGTCAGTCAAAGGATTAATCCGGGCCAAGCTAAAACTGGATGTCGCCTGAAAACTAAAGTCGCACTCCACGGCTTCGCTAAAGTAGCACACTACTATAAAAGGTCGCTCGCACATACGAGCATGACCCCAAACATGATTACAAGATGCGAAAAACGACCGACGAGCCCCAGTGCTTGGGGGGTCGCGAAAAATAGACTCCAACAAGGAGCGCACGATCAAAATCATATTCCCGGACTGCGCCATACACCATATCATGTTTGGATATCTCAAAAAAAAACAACAGGTTCGACCTCATCGAAAGGTCGTCATTGACACTTGTGCACGGTCCTCTGATCGAAGACCAAGTCGAGCCGTAAAGACTAGCTCAAAATCACGAAAGCAGACGGTCGCAAGACAAAGGTCCGTCTGAACACGTTGTCAGCCCACGTTCAGGTTACAACTAAATTCGAGCATCCCTCGAAAGAATTCGTTCTTGTAAGAATGAATAAAAAGAAATTCTCAAAAGAAATCACAAAGAAATAGGAACTTGCCCATCTTCAGTCGGCAAGATCGCGTCACAAATCGCGCGAGTTCCCAAAGTCGAAAAAACGAATTCAGGGACGTCCACCCTCAGCGGACAGGGCTCGCCCACCCTCAGCAGGGGGGTCTGCGTCACTAGCCGCGCAGGTCCTCAGTTTTCGAAAAAATAAAGTCTTCAAATTTAAAATAGGCTCGCCATCTTCAGCCGTCGGGGTCTACGTCACAAACCACGTAGGTCCTTATTTTCAAAAAAGCAAAACAAATTTCAAAATAGATTCGTCCACTTCTATCGGACGGGGTGTCCACCCTTAGCGGACAAGGTTCGCCATCTTTAGCCGTCGGGTCTACGTCACAAACCGCGTAGGTCCTTGTTTTCAAAATTCAAAAACAGATTCGTCCACTTCTATCGGACGGGGTGTCCACCCTTAGCGGACAGGCTCGCCATCTTTAGCCGCCGGGGTCTGCATCACTAACCGTGCAGGTCCTTAGTCGCTGCAGCGATAACTTTTTCTGGTTTTCCCTTTTCCAAAAATTAAAAGGATGGTTTTCCGTTTTTTCCAAAAAAGAGCGATGTGCTGGATTTTCCTTCGTTTTACGTCCCATAAAAACAAGGGGGTTTTCTCGTTTAGCTAGCCCTGAAAATGAGAATCTTTAAATACATTTTTACCTCGTGATTGGGCTTTGCCAGGCCCAATTACACTTTATAGCTTTGATTTCGAAAACATATGTAGCTACTCCCAATGACAAAGTGAGGGAGTTTCTACGCACCTTTAGATCCTTCCAATGACAAAGTGAGGAAGTTTCTATACTATCAGTTGACAAATCCCAATGACACGTGAGGGATATGTCGACACTTCAAGTGATGACCCTTAAGTAATGTTATCACTCGGGGGCTCGTGAGACCCTCGCAAAACAGGTCACATACACCATGGCTTGTGTGACGCACTCCGTCTAATACTTTGACCATCGTCTTACTCCAAGACTCAGTCAAAGTGGGGGCTAACTGTAGACACCTACTTTTGTCCCCATTCCCGAAAGGGAAAGGTTCGATGATGAAAGCATAAATCTCCACTTGACAACGCATCTCCTGTAAAATAAACGAATCTCAATTCCCCTTTTCATTTCACCCGAAACCTGCTATTTATGGAAACCTGCTAAAAATACTAACTGCCGTAAAAGGTAGCTGTTAAAAGTGGCAAATCATAAAGGATAGAAACCTGTCAGAATTAGGTGTTGCATTCCAACATAAATCCTAAACGAGATAGAAAACTGCGAGAATCCTATTCCTAATATGATTCGGAAATAAGAGTTACGTATTAATTAAAATCCTAACGAGCCTAGAGTTCGTAACGGGCCCAGACGCATTCCGTCATAAAATTGATGCGCGCTAAAAGACTCGATTAAGTCTCAAACTCTACGGATTTCAGGAATCCGAATCTGACTAAAGAAAACAGCCCAGACCCTATTTTCAACGCCTGGCTCTGGGCGCTGAAAATACTTGGGTACGTGTTTTTTCCTAATTCTTTGTGGATTAGAACTCTGCAATTCTATCTTTCCACGAACTCTTCCCTATAAATAGACCCCTAAATTCGACGTGAAAAGAACACACACACACACACAATTCATATTCTGAGTATTGACTCCAACCCTTAGCCTAAGCCTCACGCTGCGAAACTGTTCACGCATTCTGTCGCAATCGATCCATAAATCGAACAGAACGTATCCTGTCCCATAATTGAGATTCGTTAAATAAAAAGGAGAAATAGCAAAGTCAAAGTGGTTAGTTTTCTGAGAACCGTGACGCACCTCTCAAGGGTGCGTCGTAATGTGTCCCTTTTCGATGATTTAACTGCTTTCCTCGCTCTTTTTATGAATTGTTAAACTAACTAAATCTGATTGTTCTATCACGCCTAACAAATATAATATTTTTGGGAAATTGGATTATCATGCTAGGTCCCTTAATGCAATCTAAATCAGATAATCGTGATTGATCTAGTATTATATGTTGCATATTGCTAAAATCAACTCAGATTAGTTTAATAGTTAACGCATGTCCCTTCAATTTTTTATGCTGAGCTAGTAAGGATATCCTGCCTCTGGAGTTATCCTCTCGGTAGTTACAGTCCCCCGAACCCTCAATCTCTACCTTGCGGGTGTATGTTGAGAGATCCCCACACCAGGGATCACAAGGGAACCTACGGCCGTCGTGGTCAAACATAATTGCACTCCCTTTATGTCACGATAACCGGGTTTTGTCAGTTTTTCTCATTGTCGTTAAAAACTGAATGACGACTCCTATATTACTAGTCAATTGGGTGTATACTCACAGGAAATCCAATTACACTTGATTGAATAAAAGAATCGTCACACCCACGAGGGACGAGGTCACGCATTAGCCTCGTGCTTTTTCGACCCCCTCACAGGTACGTTATATATCAGGGACAACTCTATAAAAGAGAATTCAGTCTCCCCCTGCTGCGATGTTTGACGGCATACGAGTCCGCAAGATTAATCGAAGAGATGCATGAAGGAATATGCGGAAACCATGTAGGAGGAAAAACACTTGCTTTGATCTGCCAAAGACAAGGTTACTACTGGCCAACTATGCTCGAGGACGCACAAAGCTACGTCAAGAAATGTGAAAAATGCCAGTTGTTCGCTCCAGTAATACGCATGCCAGCAAATGACCTGATGCCCATTCTGAATCCAATTCCATTCGCCCAATGGGGAATGGATATTGTGGGACCCTTCACAACAGCCTCTGGAGGCAGGAAGTTCTTGATCGTTGCCGTCGACTACTTCACAAAATGGATTGAGGCCGAGCCGGTAGCAAAGATAACAGCCAACCAAGTACGGAAATTCATCTGGAAGAATATTATAACAAGGTTCGGAATACCGACAGCGATAGTATTCGACCATGGATGCCAGTTCGACTGCGCGCCTATCCAAGCATTATTGGCAGACTATCGGATCAAGTTCGCATACGCGTCAGTCTGCCACCCACAGAGCAACGGGCAAGCCGAGGCTGCAAACAAACAGATACTCATAGCCCTTAAGAAAAAGCTGGATAAGTTCAAGGGCAAGTGGGCGGACACAGTCTCAGAAGTTCTATGGGGTAATCGAACGACGGTAAAAGAAGCAACAGGAGAAAGCCCTTTCAAACTATGCTTCGGATCAGAAGCAGTCATACCGGCTGAAGTAGCACTACCCACCTTCCGCATCCAGCATTATGAAGAACATAGAAACGACAGCTTACTCAGGCACCAGCTAGATTTCTTGCCATAGGTCAGATTGCAAGCTGAAATTAAGTCGGCCGCATACAAGAACAGAATGAGCAGGGCCTACAACAAGCGGGTAAAACATAGGAAACTAGAAGTAGGCGACCTTGTACTCCGCAGGACGGCAGCAACCGGCAAGGCTCAAAAGCAAGGCAAACTGACTGCAAATTGGGAAGGGCCTTACCAAATATGGGAAGAAGTAGTAGCTGGATCGTACAGACTAATGGAGATGGATGGAACACCGATGAAGAACTCATGGAACGCAGATACCTTAAGAAAATTCCATGTATGAAGTTGTACGAAAACATAATGTAACAAGGCCGATAGAGCCATATTTTGAAATCTAATATATAAGCTGCAGGTATATTCAAGGTAAACTATACAAAAACGAAATCAAAGGTTGAGCACATTGGCTCAGTCAGCAACGATGCAAGATACGACAAAAACGAAATCAAAGGTTGAGCACATTGGCTCAGTCAGCAATGATGCAAGATACGACATAAACAAAATTAAAGGTTGAGCACATTGGCTCAGTCAGCAATGATGCAAGATACGACAAAAACGAAATCAAAGGTTGAGCACATTGGCTCAGTCAGCAATGATGCAAGATACGACATAAACAAAATCAAAGGTTGAGCACATTGGCTCAGTCAACAATGATGCAAGATACGATACAATAAAATCAAAAGGTTGAGCATATTGGCTCAGTCAGCAATGATGCAAGATACGACATAAACAAAATCAAAGGTTGAGCACATTGGCTCAGTCAGCAATGATGCAAGATACGACAAAAACGAAATCAAAGGTTGAGCACATTGGCTCAGTCAGCAATGATGCAAGATACGACATAAACAAAATCAAAGGTTGAGCACATTGGCTCAGTCAGAAATGATGCAAGATACGACAAAAACAAAATCAAAGGTTGAGCACATTGGCTTAGTCAGCAATGATGCAAGATACGACAAAAACGAAATCAAAGGTTGAGCACATTGGCTCAGTCAGCAATGATGCAAGATACGACATAAACAAAATCAAAGGTTGAGCACATTGGCTCAGTCAGCAATGATGCAAGATACGACATAAACAAAATTAAAGGTTGAGCACATTGGCTCAGTCAACAATGATGCAAGATACGATACAATAAAATCAAAAGGTTGAGCATATTGGCTCAGTCAGCAATGATGTAAGATACGATATACAATAAAATCAAAAGGTTGAGCACATTGTCTTAGTCAGCAATGATGCAAGATACGATATACAATAAAATCAAAGGTTGAGCACATTGGCTCAGTCGGCAATGATGCAAGATGCGATATATAATAAAATCAAAGGTTAGAAGACGCCACTACGTGACAAGTTGAATAAAATAAAACAAACGAGTAATCCATTAACTGCATCACACAAAAGTTAACAAACACGGGGACGACAGCCACCACCCAAAAATAGCTAACGCGGAGTGAGTAGCTGCTAAAAGGCACAAACATACGCCACAATCGGCGCAGTCAAGACGAAAACAACGTTCTTGAAACAATTAATCACGGCAAAAGACAAGTGCCACAAACAGCTGAAAGATACCAAAAAGAAATTGTTTATAAATTACATCCGCCAAATAATATTCAAAAACTACCAACAGACATTAGCAAGTGCGAGGCCTGAAAAAACTGTTGGAAGAGCCAGGAAGAGCCTGGAGATGACTGCCAAGACCGTCAAGCTGAGCCGTCTGCATCACTCCAGTAGGCAGACTCAGGAATCTCTCTGTCTGGTAGAAGGCGAGGGTCGGCATTCTGAATAACAATGTCTGGGAAGGTCTGGGTCTCCATGCCAGTCGGATCAACATGGCCACCTTCTTCATAAGACACCTCCACCTTACCCCAGTCAGCCTCCGTTAGAGCCAAGGCTTTGACGCCGCAGCGGTGGGCTGCAGTCCACCCACCATTGTAACGCCCTTTCATATCCTCGCAGTAGAAGTCAGACTTTATAAACTTCTGCACAGCCTTCAATGCCACAGACTTACGATCATCCTTGGCAGCCTTTTCAGCATCCCGAACTGCCTGCAGCGCCGCATCCAGCTTAGTCTGCAACTCAGCCGACTTCTGCTCCTCGGCCGTCAACTTGGCTGGAAGAAGCTCCAGTGCAGCTTTCCTTTTGCCTGCGGCAATAACATCCAGCTCAAGTTTCACAATCTCCTTCCGGCAGTCACCTTCAGTCTTGACCGATTCAGCAAGGTCAGCCTGAAGCTTCTCTTTCTCAGCATGTGATCGTTTTAAACGACGTTGATAACTCCGATAGCACTCCACAAGCTCGGTAGCAGATTGCGTCACCTGGAAGGAAAATTGCTCAGAACTGAAAATAAAAGCAAGTACGGAAATCAGAGAGAATATCCTAGTCAAGGATGGAAGTAAATACCGAATACAGATCATGCATCAACTGTGCAGCCAGCGTCTCAATCTCCGGGGGTATACCGTCGGCAGGGGTAACAACTTGGCGCAAAGACCAGTGTACCTCCGTCTTTGGGACGATCAAAAAGAATAGACTCACCCCTCAGAACATCATTCTGCGGTTGCCAGTGCTCATCAGCATGACCGGGAGCAACAGCTAGACCGGCAAGAGTATCCGGGGACAGCACAACAGTCTTATCCTCAATGAACCCCCCAGAACGAACTATGACCCCATACTTAGAGGCCGAGCTGGCAGACCGGTTCATACTAGGACTATGCCTCGACACGGGCACAGGGTGGATCGAATCGCTAATCAAATCATTCAACACCTGCTTCCGGTTCAGTTTGGATATCAGATCGACATCCAGAATCTCAACCGACTGAGCAGGCTGTTCAGCAATCTTCGTACCAGCGCCAGATGTCTGCACGGGCTTGTCAACGCTGGCATAGACATCCTTAACCTTCTCCTTTGCTGTCTTCGTAGCATCCTTCTTCGACCGTTTGGGAGAGTTGGCCTTTCCCTGACTAGAAGACCTCTTCTGAGTAGCATGTCCCCCGCGACCGGTAGGAAGAGAAGCAAACCTGTTGCCGGCAGTCATTTCGTCTTAGGCAGAAGTAGTGGTTTGAGCCGCTGCGGAAGTATTTGTTCGTATTACACGAGGGACAACACCTCGGTTCACAACGACAGAAGGAGTCACAAAGCTGGCAGGCCGGCCACGACAAGCTTTCGCACAAAAGGTGGCAACAGTATAATACTTCTCAGCAGGCGGCGCCGGACACTTTTCAACCACCCTCCAATTCTTGTCAAGACCGAGTGAAGCCTTGTTTAAAAGGTGGTGCCCTGAAAAAAAAAGAGCGGTGAAGTCAGGAGAAAATTTAACAACGCAAAATACACAACAAAAAACCAAAAAAGATAAACAAGTACAACAGGTAAAGAACACAAGCAAGCGACTGCATTTACCAAGGGGATGTGTAGG
Source organism: Spinacia oleracea (assembly GCF_020520425.1). NCBI lineage: Eukaryota > Viridiplantae > Streptophyta > Magnoliopsida > Caryophyllales > Amaranthaceae > Spinacia > Spinacia oleracea. Next base: position 24,905,743 of record NC_079491.1, on the reverse strand, counting down.
TGCAAGACCGACTGCACCCAATGCAGCAGGACTAAGAATATAACCGGCAGGAGGAAGCCAGAATGCCGGCAAGGTTTTGGGTTTAGACAAACCAACGTCGACATAATCAACCAGCAACCTGTCGTACGCACGTTGCTCACGAGGCCCAAGGTCAGCCTGGTCAAACTGTTCCATCCTAGGTTTAGGCTGGTAGAAAGTCCGCCGAAGGGGATAGTCTTCGAGAACAGCCATGAAATAGAAGTGATCCTTCCAGTCCTTGCAACTGGAGAGTCGAGGACTTACAGTCTGACGTTGATTCTTGGTAAAGATTGTCCACCATCCAGTATCCTTCCCGTCGCGCTTCAGCCAATGCAGTCTTTTGAAAAGGTTGAGGGTCAAGGGCCACTGCTTGTATGAAAACAACCAAGTGTACGCAACCAAGTTACGAATAACTATGGGGGATAACTGAACGAGGCCGACATTCCAAGCCCGTAGAACCTTCTCAATGAATGGGTGCAAGGGAAAATGCAACCCATAGTCGAACATCTTCGTATATACAACAACGTGCCCTTCAGGACAGTCGGCCGCCGTTTGCTCCTCTTTCGGCACAACCAGCCGATAGCCCTCAGGTAAACCCAAGAAGCGACCACCAACCTCGGAATGCCGGTTGGCAATGGCCTCTTTCACGAAATCACCATCTATCTCAGTGGTGAGGGCAGCAGAGTCATTAGGGGGAGGGGCCGGAACAAAGAATGTAGCGGCCTCACCTTCGAAATTCACATCGGCGTCCAAGGCCTCCTCTTCAAACACCTGCTGCAAAATCGCAGCATCCTCCTCATCTTCATCAGAGTCGGCAATGGGCGGTGCCCTTAATCCAGGAGACCCAGATTCAGAAGACTCCAGTATGGAGTCGCCAGGGGTTGAGGGCACATCACCACTACCGGCAGAATTAGCCTCAGCCGCATCATGGATGACAGGCTCCTTCCCGGCCCGTCGATTACTTGTAGACGGTTCCGCGTCTGACGGCATGGCCCTAGAAACATATATATTGCCGATGTTAGTACCGTACTCCCCAAGACCAGAGCCGCCAGGCTGAGTAAATTCCCGATAATCCCGCAAGTGGTACCTAACCGAAATCGGATCTACGTCTAAGATCGGCTCCCCAGCTGGCACGTTATGCTCATTCGGCCTAAGTTCCCTCTCCATTCGTGCCCGCAGGCCGTGTAACTGTTGTGAGCGAGAAAACTGAGCCGCAGTCATAGGTGTGAAAGGGTCGGTTACAGGATTCCCACCCATGAACTGCGCAAAAGGAGGTGGCGTGTTGGATTTTACCCCCCACCCAGTATTCCTAACATTACTACCGGCCGTATTCCCGTCCATATTCAATTCAATGCCAGAGTCACTACTTGTGTCTGAGAGGTTTATAACATTATTACCCCCAACCCTACCAGTCATGTTTTGGCTACCCCCACTCAAAACACATGCAAACAAAAGCAGAAACACCCGACAAAAAGAGAAAGTAAAGCCAGAAACCGTACCTAATTCTGGAAATTCACAACGAAATTCACTCCCAACAGCCGCAAAGTCTCTCAAACAACCCAACTGAAAGAACAAAACGAGAAAGTCAGACAGCCAAACCCTAATAAAACACCGGGCAACCTAAACACCAGACCAAGTTCGAAACTTACCAAGAGAAATAACCAAACCCCAACGGAAGAAGGACGGCAGTAAGAGACAGGCACAAAAGGGAGAAAAAGGAGGAGAGAGAGAGAACAGATTGGCAGCGCAAGTCAAATTGCAAAGAAAAATGAGAAAGAATGGAAATGGAAAGAAAGGGAGAAACGGTTATTAAAAGAAACGAAAAGAAGTTGAAACGACAGGAAGCAGATCTGGGCGGTTGAAAAATATCACAACTCCCAACATTTACCGGATGGCTGACACGTGTCCATAACACTTTTCAAATCTCCCGCCACGCGTATAATGAAAACTGAACCGTCGCCACGTGTCACTCAAGGGGGCTAGTCAGCCTAAAAAAGTCAAGGGGGCTAGTCAGCCTAAAAACTCAAGGGGGCTAGCCAGCCTAAAAAGTCAAGGGGGCTAGTCAGCCTAAAAAGTCACGGGGGCTAGTCAGCCTAACAAAATCAAGGGGGCTAGGCAGCCTAAAAAAGTCAAGGGGGCTAGTCAGCCTAAAAAGTCATGGGGGCTAGTCAGCCTAAAAAAGTCAAGGGGGCTAGTCAGCCTAAAAACTCAAGGGGGCTAGTCAGCCTAAAAAACTCAAGGGGGCTGGTCAGCCAAGGAAATCAAAGATGACAGTCAGCCAAGAGGGCAAGCACAGACATGGACAACCGGCCTACAGGTAGCTATCCACTTAAAGCGATCAATCCTTGTACTAATGGGGGCTAGTCGTGGCATCAGAACAAGAATTGAACACAAAACCGCATTACAAACGGCAACTTTCAGAACAATCACACCCGTCGGGTATTGATCGTCCCCAAGGGGGCTAGTTGTATGGGGGGTTTACCCCCACTTTTCGCTTTCTTCTTTATCAGAGCAACTACAAGTCTACAAGCTGTCAAAGACAGCTGTAGTCACTCTGAGGGGGCTAGTTGTACGGGAAGCCCTACCGGCATGCCGGTAGGACAGCCCATAACAACTGTAAACATACGCATATATTCATAAGAAGCACCAAGGGTGCAGTCGGTACCTTGGGTTTACAATCCCAGCCGGCATCTCTCTAACATCAACCATCAGTCAGACCCGAAAGAGAGGACCCGGACCCACCGAGTAATAACCCGGATCCTCCGTAAAAGTAACCCGTTGTGAGGGGGTCGAAAAAGCACGAGGCTAATGCGTGACCTTGTCCCTCGTGGGTGTGACGTTTCTTTTTTGTCAAATCAAGTGTAATTGGATTTCCTGTGAGTTTACACTCAATTGACTAGTAATATAGGAGTCACCATTCAGTTTTTAACGACAATGAGAAAAACTGACAAAACCCGGTTATCGTGACATAAAGGGAGTGCAATTATGTTTGACCACGATGGCCGTAGGTTCTCTTGTGATCCCTGGTGTGGGGATCTCTCAACATACACCCGCAAGGTAGAGATTGAGGGTTTGGGGGACTGTAACTACCGAGAGGAGTACTCGCTCTTCGATAACTCCAGAGGCAGGATATCTTTACTAGCTCAGCATAAATAATTGAAGGGACATGCGTTAACTATTAAACTAATCTGAGTTGATTTTAGCAATATGCAACATATAGTACTAGATCGAACGCGATTATCTGATTTAGATTGTTTTAAGGGACCTAGCATGATAATCCAATTTCCCAACATATTATCTTTATTAGGCGTGATAGAACAATCAGATTTAATTAGTTTAACAGTTCGTAAAAGGGCGAGGAAAGCAATTAAATCATGGAAAAGGGACACATTACGACGCACCCTTGAGAGGTGCGTCACGGTTCTCAGAAATCTAACCACTTTGACTTTGCTATTTCTCCTTTTATTTAACGAATCTCAAGTTATGGGACATTATACGTTATGTTCGATTTATGGATCGATTGCGACAGAACGCGTGATCAGTTTTTGCAGCGTGAGGCTTAGGCTTAGGGGTTTAGAGTCAATACTCAAAATAATAATTGTGTGTTGTTGTTTTCACGTCGAACTTAGGGCCCTATTTATAGAAAAGAGTTCGCGGAAAGATAGAATTTGTAGAACTCTAATCCACGAGGAATTAGGAAAGAACACGTCCCAGGTATTTTCAGCGCCCAGGGCTGGGCGTCAAAGATTTCGGCGCCCAGCTCTGGGCGTTGAAAATTGGATCCAGGCAATTTCAGCGCTCAAGGCTGAGCGTTGAAATTGATGTTTGGGCCGTTTCTTTGTCAGATTCGGACTCTTGGAATCCGGAGTGTATGAGACTTAATCGAGTCTTTTAGTGCGTATTAATTTTATGATGGAATGCATCTGGGCCCGTTACGAACTCTAGGCTCGTTAGGATTTTAATTAATACGTAACTCTTATTTTCGAATCGTATTAGGAATAGGATTCTCTCGCAATTTCTATCTCATTTAGGATTCTCTCGCAACACCTAGTTCTGACAGGTTTCTATCTTTTATGACTTGCCACTTTTAACAACTACCTATTACGGCAGTTACTATTCTTAGCAGATTTCCATAAATAGCAGGTTTCTATAAATAGCAGGTTTCGGGTAAAATGAAAAGGGGAATTGAGATTCGTTATTTTATAGGAGATGCGTTGTCAAGTGGAGATTTGTGTTCTCATCATCGAACCTTCCCTTTCGGGAATGGGGACAAAAGTAGGTGTCTACAGTTAGCCCCCACTTTGACTGAGTCATGGAGTAAGACGATGGTCAAAATATTAGACGGAGTGCGTCACACAAGTCATGGTGACCTGTTTTGCGAGGGTCTCACGAGCCCCCGAGTGATAACATTTGACTTAAGGGTCATCACTTGAAGTGTCGACATATCCCTCACGTGTCATTGGGATTTGTCAACGGATAGTATAGAAACTCCCTCACTTTGTCATTGGAAGTATCTAAAGAAGCGTAGAAACTCCCTCACTTTGTCATTGGGAGTAGCTACAGATGTTTTCGAAATCAAAGCTATAAAGTGTAATCGGGCCTGGCCAAGCCCAATCACGAGGTAAAAATGTTTTTAAAGATTCTCATTTTCAGGGCTGGCTAAACGAGAAAACCCCCTTGTTTTTATGGGACGTAAAACGAAGGAAAATCCAGCACATCGTTCTTTTTTGAAAAAACGAAAAAACTAATCCTTTAAAATTTTTGGAAAAGGGAAAACCAGAAAAAGTTATCGCTGCAGCGACTAAGGACCTGCGCGGTTAGTGACGCAGACCCCGCCTGCTGAAGGTGGGCGAGCTTGTCCGTTGAGGGTGGGCGCCCCGTCCGACAGAAGTGGACGAATCTGTTTTGATGTTTTGAAAATAAGTGTAATCCCCCGTAAATTTATTAATTTTATTAATATATTTTAATGTATATTATTTATATTAAAATAGAATTTATGAATTTTAGTAATAAATATATAATTAACGTATATTTATTTTATTTTAAGTACGTTCTAAATATTTAACGATTTTTGAACTTTATTATATTTATGTATTTAATGTATATTTAATTTTATTTAAATATATCCTAAATATTTTAACGATTTTTGCAATCAAGAATAATTTTAGAATTTTAGAATTTTAGGATTTTGCTTATGACTTTCTGAACTACAGCTAATGTACTTCTCTCATAATCGGTGGAAAGAAGAGAGAATCAGTTCTGCATGATTCACAAGCCAATGATTCCTTCAATCACTGAGGTATTTCACCACTCTTTGAATCTTTATTTCACTATATTGCAAAACAAACACACTAACAAGAGAATTCACTTATCTGATAGCTATGATTTGTTAGCATCCTACCATCTAATTCCCATTTTTCTGCTAGGTAACACATAAAATGACACAAATATTTAATTATATCGAAGAACAAACAAGAGTTGAGAAAGGACAATTTCACAATTTTATCAAGTTCAAAAATGGAATGTTTGGAATAAGGTGGTAAACTCCTTCAGTCCGAAGTCTCCTAACAGAATGTAATGAATGGGTCTCTAAATGAAAGACAATAGATAAGGGTGGTTACATGAAAGAGAAAAAGAAAGTAATGGTTGGTTTTTAGGCCTAAAATAGAAAAGGTGACAAACAAACAAAAAAGCCATTAATTCTTCTCAAATTGCAATCATGTTTAGCTTCCAGCAAACTAATCCCATTTTCGATGATATTTCAGATAGATGAAGCATTTGTCCTAGCATAGAAGACATTTAGAGTCCAAACTAATTCTAATGCTGGTGTAGGAATTGGGATTCTATCAGCAGCCTCGGCTTGAAACTGAATTACTATCTTAATCTCGACTACTTTCACCGAAGTAGCCACCATCGAAAATTAAAACTGATATTAAATTCAATTCCTGGAGCCTATACTCCGTATTGAAATTTCAATAGATTATATAAAATCTAAACAATTTATATTGAAAATTCACAGCTTATGTTGGAGTTTCAAAAACTGATGCCCCATACTAAATTCGAAAGACTCAGCACGCACAGTCCCCCAAGGTATAAAAGATGATCTTGTAAAAAATCTCGGTAAACGACCAACACTTGTGATATTTTGGTTAATGCAAGAAAGATGATAAATGAGAAATGTCATGATAAATCGTATTTTCATATAATAGGCAAGCTTCTAAAACGTTTCTTTTCTATTGAGATGCTTGCAACTTCTTTTGCACAAGTATCATCTCTAAACCTGAACATACTGAAACTCATGGAGCAAGTAGACTCGCACTATGCTACCATCACGAACCTGCTCCACAATAGCTAGATTGCAATCATCTTCCTTTGTTTTCAGATGCAAAAGCCAATACAACGAAATTATTGGATGGATCCATAGCAACATGAGGCAAATTTCTGATGGAAGCCTCTGAAGCTCCTGACACCTAAAGAGGGGAAGAACAATGTTTAATAAAGTTTAAACTCATTTCATATCAATCCTGCACTGGCACTATAATCCATCAGGAAAAAAAATTAAAAAGAACATATGCAAAAAAACAAAAAAACAAAAAAGAGTTGACATCAAAAACATTAAGTTAATACCCCTTCATTGTGGACTTAATTAAAACAAAGATTTGAGCTACATAATACTAATTGCTCAACCAATAGTTTGAAGTGTTAGGTTATGATACATATGAAAAACATAAATCATGCGGAAAAACCTAGATGCCAGGATACATATTAATTGCACATAATCATATAGCATAATTTAGATGCATATACTTGTAGCGTGCCTTCCCTAGCTGCGGCGGAACCGAACAAGAACAAGTCTTTAGGACTCTAAGTGTCGTCCCTCCGTAGATAGTCCACAGCACGCCCGGATCCGCCTTAAGATTGACCAATTAGAATCGCCCTTAAGGTACTATTATTTTCGGCTAAATAGGCAAGTAATATGGCTGTTTTTTCTGCTTAAAAATCCCATCTTTTATTGTTTGAATACTTATTAAACTCGTCTATAAATTTGTGACGCTAGGCACATATTTATAGAATCATGGAAAAGGATTTAGAATCCTATTAGAATATTAATTAATTAATTAGAATCCCTTTAGAACTCTATTTAATTAATTTCTATCTTCTAGGATTAGGATTTAATCATAGCACGAATTCCGATAGCTTTAGGATTTGTATAGCACGCACACGAGCACGAGCACCGCACAGCCCGCGTGCATGCCTCGCGGCCCACATGAACTGCACGTCGCCCAGCCCATTGCTTCGCAGCCCACTTGCTCCGCGCGCGCGCCACGCCTTGTTGGGCCTGGCCTTGCGCTGGGCCTGGCGAGGCTTTGGCTTGTGGTTTGATGCTTATGGCTTGCTGAGCGAGGGCCTGGCTTCGTGTTGGGCCTTCGTCTATCAAGTCTCGTCCGATGCTAATTCGTACGATACGCTTCCGATTAAATTCCCGATTCCGGAATTCATTTCCGATACGAACAATATTTAGCATTTCCGATTCCAGAATTAATTTCCGTTTCGAACAAATATTTAATATTTTCGTTTCCGGAATTATTTTCCGATTCCGATAATATTTCCGATTCTGACAATATTTCCGTTTCCGGCAATATTTCCGATTCCGGCAATATTTCCATTTCCGACAATATTTTCCGATACGTACCATGTTTCCGTTTCCGGCAACATCTACGACTTGGATAATATTTATATTTCCGATACGATCCATATTTCTGTTTCCGGTAATATCATCATTTCCGGAGTATTCATTTACTTGCCTTTGACGATCTCAACTCCCACTGAAACTAAGATCCGTCGATTCCGAATATTCATAGACGGAGTATTTAATGCCATTAAATACTTGATCCGTTTACGTACTATTTGTGTGACCCTACGGGTTCAGTCAAGATTAAGCTGTGGATTAATATCATTAATTCCACTTGAACTGAAGCGGCCTCTAGCTAGGCATTCAGCTCACTTGATCTCACTGAATTATTAACTTGTTAATTAATACTGAACCGCATTTATTAGACTTATCATTAAATGCATACTTGGACCAAGGGAATTATTTCCTTCAGTCTCCCACTTGTCCTTAGGGACAAGTGTGCATTTCCTAATTCCTTTGTCGCTCGATGCTTGCTCTTGAACATAAGGTAAGAGTTGTCATCCTTATTATGTCCAGAGGTGTTTCTCGGTTTCAGAGTTCAACTGATCAAATAAACAGATAATCATAGCCTATGATTCATCTGAGCACGGCCATGCATTTTACAGTTTCTAGCTCTCCGAGTGGCCTTGTACAACTTTTCAGCATCTCATCCCGATTTATGGGAGGACAATCCCAATCTTGCGATCTTGATATTAGACTTCGTTTGATAGGTGATTACCTAAGCGTTGCCTTTATAGCCTCCTTTTACGGTGCGACGGTTGACAACGTCAAAGTAAGCAGTTCTTAAACAAGTAATCTCAAATCACTCAGGTATTGAGGATTAGTGTATAATAATTTTAACGAAATTTACTTATGACAGATTTTCATCTCTTACAGTAAAGTTTCATAGGTCTGTCCGATACTAGTCTTCCCAAAGTAAGTATCTATGCAAATGATTACGACATTGCCATGTCCACATAGTTCAAGAAACAGAACTACTAGTCATCTTGCATTCTAATCGTCTAACGTTTTCTATGCGTCCATCTTTATAGAAAACTCCGACCAAGGACTATTTTCAACTTTTGACATTCAAGTTCACTTGATAGACATTTCTTAGTCACAGGACTGGTCCTGACAGTCTATCTTGAATATATCGTCAAATTGAAGGGACTCATCATTTAATACTAAACCAAGATTAAATGGAATATGAAAATACATTTCATATATGATAAATGTTCAACCCCAATGTTTTTACAACCATAGGCCTCAAACCCATCTTTAAAACAGTTCATGGAATTCAAAGCTATGCCTGATTTCCAGTGCCACAATGTGAGTGTTGTTTCTCACTTGTTTCATAGGTTAGTTATCATGCTTTGCCAATCTTAATATCCTTTTCATCGAATGTTCTTCGAGATAGATGATAAGATCTTTTGAGTATGTTTATTTTGTGATCTAGTCTTTCTAGCTACAATAGTGATTCTACGCAGTTTGCAATGAAGAACCATCAAATAAGTAGACATGTGATCCATCAAAGTTCAGTGAAGAACTCTTTAACATAAACAACCCTGTTTTATTGCTTCTTAGGCAATAAGTACTTTTACTTCAACTGTTTAGGTTGCTAGTGATGCTTTGTTTGGATTTACTTATCCAATTAGTTCACAGATATGTGGAAGACTTTCCATATGTATCTCAGAACATAGAAATTAATTTTTAATTTCCCACGCAACAACTCATGGTCTCCAATCCATGTTGCCATTTGAAAACACAATGCATATAGCTCGTTCTTGTCAATGGTTAACTCCAAAGGGATCTTGCTTGATCCTTTGCCAGTGTTTATGCGTGAAGCATCAATATTTATCATATCTTTATTTCCTTGAATCAAGAACTAATCCTATGTACCTTTTCAAGTACCATAAGTTTTTCTTGATCTCAATCTAGTTGATCTTTACTTAGACCAATAGAGATTGGTATATGTTCGTCATGCCTAAAGTCATACGATACGTTTTTGGCGATCCTCATATTATATCATACATGATAAAAAAAATTGCAGAATAATTCCCAATTGAATTCTATTCATGTAACTTTAGCTCATTCAATTTCAGTAGATACTGAATCCAGCTAAATTCTTTGACATATAATATAGGTTAGGAATCTCATTTAGATCCTTTGATGTTTAACTTAGTAAATGCTTATACATAGTTCAAACATTCTTTACTTAGATTTATTCACATGGGTCGAATATCTCCAATGGAGTATTTCGTGTTTGATTTAGTAAATGCCATTACTTAATCCAAAAAAATATTCTAAGATCTTTGTAAATAGATCTTAGTACCCAGTATGAACTAAGTTTCGCCTTGGTCCGTCATTGATGAATAATTTTCAAATCTAAGTCATTAGCATTTGAATGTTATTTCACAATGGAGAGATATGTGTGTGATACACATACGACCAATTAAGTTTTATGTACTCCCACTAAACTTCTTATATATCTATAAGAATCATGTGCATTTTATGAAACTAAAATACTTATTAGCTTTACTAAAATACAGTTCCAATTCCCAATTGCTAGCTTAAATCTGTACTTAGATTTTATAAGCTAGCTTTCCTTTTCAAGCATTTATTTGGATCCACAAATCCTATGACATGACATGTACATAGTTTCTTCCAACATTTGATTGAGGAAGATGTTTTGTCATCCAGTTGCCAAATGTACCAATATGAAATCATTGCTTGAATTATAGACTTGAGCATTACGATTATGCATGAGGTTTCAACACAATCCATGCCATGAATTTGCTTGTAACCTTTAGCAACTAATCTAGCTTTGTGTGTGAACACAATTCCATGTTTGATGTTTTTATCCTTAAAACAAACTTGCAACCAATAGGTGTGAAACTATTCTTGCAAATCAACAAAATTTTAATTTTGTCATCAAAACACTAAGTATGTTTTTATGGCCTTTAACCAATTAAACATTAAGTCTATATATGGCCTCTAACCATTTTAGGAAATCTAGGTTTCGTCATAGCTTTTTTACAAGTCACAAACTCATTAATCTACATAATAATAGTTTGACTGCAAGTTGTAGGTTTCTTCACTATCTAATAGAAGAATCGCATAGTTTCAGTGACCTGGACTCTAAGTTTCTACATTATCTAATAGAAGAATATTATAGCTCCAGTAAACTTTATGCCTACATGGGTATAGAACATCAAACGATAGAATATCAACAGACACTTGAAAGTTCTTTGAATATTCTGTTCTCCTTGAAGCACTTGTAAAGTCTCCTAAGAGATGTCTATTCTTTAAAGCCACTTCTAAAGTCTTAAGGAATAAGTGTTCGGATTTTCTGAATAACTTCGAAAAGCCTCCGGAATGTCAGTTTATGTTTGTTGTTTGCTTCGAAGACTTTCGAGGTCTATTTTCTTCCACTTGTCATTTTGGAAAAGAATCTCCAAAAGGACATTATTTCGAGCAAACAAACATTATGTTCTCAAAAATTCATGGTAGAAACAATACCCTTGTGTCTCATTTGAATAAATCACAATGAAACATATATCTATACTTGGGCCTTAGTTTGTCGAATGACAAACACTAAGCTCCCACTGAGTTTAGGAACTCTTAGATATATTATGAAAAGATATTCTGAAATTACTTTTCAATAGCTTTGACGAATTTGGTTTAGTTTGGTGGTAGTTGAGCATTTTGTTTTAGAAATTATAGGAAAAGTCTTTATGATTCATCATTGATCGAATCAAGTACCAATTGACTTTGATCATTCCAACTAGATATGCCATATCTTATGGAGCTAGATCGTGAAATTACAACACACAATCATTGATGATCATTTTTGGTCTCAAGTAATCATCAACATGATCTAATCTAGATCTTTATGATTCCTTGCCAAGTGGATTTTATACTTCTGAATCTTTGAACTAGCCAAACAGATTCAAGTTTATATCACTTTGAGTAAATAAACCTATATTCACTCAAATCCATGTGAAATAATAAAGTCATAAAATATTTCTTTAGCTTTGAACTCTATTGTCTTGGCGTTATAACAATAGTTCACATCTTTTGTTACTTTCAACAAGTAAGACTAGCTTGTCTTGAATGATCTAGAAATCAATCAACTTTCAAAAGTCCATCAAAATAGAGCTTGTGAATGTTAAATTGTTGATATGGTCTAAGCAACAACGCCAAAGATTAGTGGAACTCAAATCAAGGGGTTGATTTGAACCTAGTAAATTTTTTATGTTAAAGAGTTGTTTGTTTTTAATCAAGCATATTGACTCAACCCATAAATGACCATTTCATTCAAATAAACAAACAAACATTGTTTTTGTTTTTCTTGAATGTGAGTCTTTCTGTGTTTGAAAACAGAAATTTAGATATGCTGATTATGGAACAAAATAGCCATTAATTTCCAGTCTTTGAAAGGACTTAAAACAAACTAGATGACCCTACAACTAATGTAGCAATGCCATGCTTCATTTCCCACTTGTAGGTCATTAGTGTAGCCTAGCTTCCATTGTTTGAGTTATTACCGAAATAAGAACCTCAAGCGGTATATGATACCAAGGAAGTTTGATTGCTAGGTCACTTCTCTTTAAACATAAACTTATAGGAAGAAACGGAATCGTGAATTCCTTTCATTAGTTCCTCGTTTTCCTATTTCTTGTACCCTTTCGTATAGCCTTAAGAATTGAATTCTCTAGTGTTGACTTTTATACTTTGTTAGACATGTCCAATGTCATTCCAACAAGGTTCTTACCATTTAATTTATGTTGAATATTTTGCTTCAACTAGATGATCTTACCAGAAGCTTCTAAAGTTCTCTAAGCATCAATCTATTCGAATGTCTAGGGGCTAGACTCATTCGAGAATTAAATGGACAAAGATGTCAGGTTGTTTAACCATTGGTAAAGCGGAGCGTTTAAACTCAATGCTTTATGATCTCAAAACTATATTGTATTTTGAATCCACAAGCACCGATCGGTTCGCCATTCGACTTTGATACTCGAAAACAACCATAAAAGTCGCTAAAAGAAACGTACATTTTAAATTGCTCATCTTCTCTCATTTCCGTGAATTGTTTTTGGATTCACAACCAATCGAGGAAATTTACTGTTACCTTTCTAAAAGGATTTACTGTAGTGCAAGATATTTAATTTTAACCAACAATTAAAACATACATTGAAGCATGCAAAGTCTAAACATTTATCATGAATAATAACTTGAAAATTAAAGCAATCATGCAATTTAAACAAGTTATTAGCATTTTATTCGAATTTATTGTTCCGGCAGGTGTGAATAAAATGATTCCAAGACCCTAAAACTTGAAGAATTAAGCGCATTATGTATTTTGACTCAATTCTAAAATATTTTAGGTAAGCAAAAGCCTTTTGCAAATAGTCTAGAAACTACTCTTGGTTGATAGGTACGTCTAAGAACTTATTAGGTAAACCTATCGAATTTGCCACGACATAAAAGGACTCCTTACTTATATCGTTGAGTTTCACCAAAACTAACAAGTACTCACAATTATTTGTGTACCTTGCCCCTTTAGGACCAATAAGTAACACCTCGCTGAGCGTAAAACTATTACTAGATTGATGTAAAGGTTATCCAAGTAAGTGTTATTTTGGCATGGCACCTTTTAACTCAATTTTTAAACTTTGGATCTTAAGGCTCTTACTATGTTGGTTGATTTTAAGTGAACTAAAATCCTTAATCATACAACATAATCAAGCCATAATCTCATGCATAATTAAGACATATTTAAAGCAATAAATAACTTAAAGCATGCATAAGATAAATGTGATCTAGTATGGCCCGACTTCATCTTGAAGCTTCAACTTCAAAGTCCGTCTTGAAAATGGATTGGAAACTCCGTCTTGAATTTCACCATGGGAGGCGCCATTTTCTTCAAATAGGATAAGCTATAATTAAACTAATTACAACTATTTGATGGTACGCATACAAGCATCAAAAGATCACGGAAGTGGTTGAAGTAAGGAGAAGATCATGGGCAACGGCTAATCCCTATCTTTTAGGGATTCTCCCAACCAGCAAAGTAAGAGGACTCGCGTATAAAAGGCAGAAGACGATGACAAGCAAGGGACAAGTTAACTCAAGCACTCAAACTCTCAAGCTATCAAGCGTTCAACCAATTCTTATTATTGCACTTTAAATTCTTTGTATTGATCCTTAGAAAAAGCATAAACAATCAGATAGAATACTTAGTGGATTGATAGCCTCATAGCTATCCGCGGTTTTTACCTTATTCCTGGGTTTTCCGCGTCAACACTTCTCTGTGTCGTGTCTCTCTTGTTTCTCTTTATTCGTTCATTGCTTAGTTAGTGTCGACCCGAGCCAAAGGTCGCCTCTAGACGAAATTTGGCATAAACAGTTTGGCGCCGTCTGTGGGGACATTAACTAGGTTTCACACAAAATCGCCCTTCACACCATGTCTACTGAAGAGATGACACTCGCAGAGATGAAAGCGGCCTACAAAAAGGCCCAAGAAGAGCTGGCCCAAGAAAGGGAATCCATGGAAAACCTCCAGAAGGAGCTCGACTCTGTGAAAAGTACCAAGCACCAGTCGCGTTACAAGCCAGGTGCAAAACCGAAGAAATTGATATTTGAAATGACTGACGACTCCGAAGATCTGTCCGACGGAGAAGAGCCACATGGAGAAGAAGATGAAGCAACACCGGACCCCGTAACCAAGCGCCTGAATAAGATGGAAACCCACATGAAGAAGCAATGCTCGCTGATGCTGAAGCTGATGACCAAGCTACCAGGGGCACCCACACCTGTGGAAACTGAACCGACCGTAGGGTATGCAGCGTCGCCATTCTGTGAGGCGATCGCCAGGGTGACGGTCCCACACCAGCTCCGACTCCCTACCTGGACCACCCTGTACGACGGAACATCCGATCCATACAGGCACGTCAACGTATACAAGCAGCGAATGTGGCAGATCGGCATCCCCTACGACCTGGTCGAACCCGTCATGTGCAAGTCGTTCGGAGGAACCCTCGACGGAGCGGCTCTGGAGTGGCTCATGAACATAACACCTGAGTCCATCTACTGCCTGTCCGACCTCATCAACGCCTTCTACCAGCAATTCGCCAGCAGTCACCAGTTGGAGAAACAGACAAGTGACCTCTATCGGTTGGTCCAAGGACCAAACGAGTCGGTACGCGATTACTTTAACCGTTTTAATTGTGAAAAAATTAGTATAAAAAACTGTGATGTCAGGACAGCCATCGAAGCATTCAAGAGAGGTCTCATCCCTAACTCGGAGTTGTACCGGGAGATAACCAAATATCCCTGCGCAACCTTCGAGGAGGTCAGGTCGAGAGCCATTGCCCAAATGCGGATCGAGGACGACGAGATTACACGAATGGCTTCTCAGCGACCAGCAGGGGGCAGCAGCGACAGGAGGTCGTACACCCCAAGGAACAGCAACTGGAGGCATCAGCCGTACAACCGCCAGAACCAGGTACAAAATGTCAATCAATATGATGATACTAACAATGTTTACAGGAATGAAAGGTTCGTTTATCCCCCCATCTCCGAATATGGCTTCAACGTCGACATCGGAGGCGTGGTGAACGCCCTTCAAAATGTAGGTGGTACCGTCAGATGGCCTAGGAAGAGCAACAGACCAGACTCCATGAAGGACATGAGCAAGTGGTGCGACTTCCACCGCGACAATGGCCACACAACCGAGGAGTGCATCTCCCTCAAAAAGGAGGTAGCATATCTGTTGAAAAGAGGACACCTGAAGGAGCTGCTGAGCGACAAAGGGAAGGAGACATACCAGGCGGCGACCGACCGGCCCCGCCCATGTTCGAAAAAGTGGTAAATGTTATCTCTGGTGGTTCAGATATCTGTGGACTAACTTCTTCTGCAGCTAAAAAAATCAACAGAGGCGAATCTGAAGCCGTCAAAGAGGGGCAAACCGAAGATGAAGTGGCACTCGACAAATCATTAGCAGCAATGACAATAACCTTCGACGACTCAGATTCAACCGACGCACAACAGGAACATCACGACGGGCTAGTCATATCGCTCCCAATAGGCAACGCTCTAATCAAAAGGATATTGATCGACAACGGCAGTTCAGCAAACGTACTGTTCTTAGAGGCTCTACAAGAAATGGGACTTGAAGAAAAGAGTATAATCAGAAGGTCGACGGTCTTAGTAGGGTTCAGTTGAGAGTCGCTACAAACAGTAGGGGAGATATCGCTGCCTACGTACGCAGAAGGTGTTAATGTGATGACCAAGTTCAACGTCGTCGACTGCCCATCAGCATACAACGTCATTCTAGGACGACCATGGATCCACAAAATGAAAGCAGTGCCATCAACATACCACCAATCAATCAAGTTTCCAACCAAATGGGGAGTCATGGAAATCAAAGGACAACAAAGGGACGCAAAGAAATGTTATGAAATGGCGCTGAAACCATCAAAGTCGTCCATCTAGCAATTACAGCCAGGGTCGACGGTAGACGATCCCGACGACCAACAGATCGATGAGATAATACTAGACCAGACAAAGCCAGACCGAGTCGTAAGGATCGGAGCGTCGCTGCATGACAACATCAAAAGTCAGATAGTGTCATTCCTAAGAGAAAATTCGGACTGCTTCGCTTGTTCGCACGAGGACATGACAGGAATCAGCCCAGACGTCATCACCCACAAACTCAATGTCGACCCCAACTTTAAGCCAGTGATACAGAAACGACGAAAGTTTGCACCTGAAAGGAATAAAATCATAGACGAAGAAGTTCAAAAACTGATAGATTCGGGGAAAGTCAGAGAAGTCAAGTATCCAGATTGGTTAGCAAATGTCGTCCGTCGTCAGCAAAAAAAATGGAAAGTGGAGAGTTTGCATCGACTTCACAGACATCAACAAAGCATGCCCCAAAGACCCATTCCCTCTGCCGCACATCGACGCCTTGGTCGACGCCACAGCCGGACACGAGCTACTAACATTCATGGACGCCTACTCCGGATACAACCAGATCCTTATGCACCCAGACGACCAGGAGAAAACATCTTTTGTAACAGATAGAGGAATTTATTGTTATAAAGTCATGCCTTTTGGTCTTAAAAATGCAGGTGCGACATACCAACGATTGGTCAACAAGATGTTCAAAGACCAACTTGGAGACACAATGGAGGTCTACATCGACGACATGCTAGTAAAATCGAGGAAGGCCGACGACCACGTGGAACACCTACGACAATCCTTCGACATATTGAGGAAATACGGTATGAAGCTTAACCCAACTAAATGTTCTTTCGGAGTGTCCGCACGAAAATTCTTAGGTTACATCGTCACTCAACGAGGAATCGAGGCCAGCCCCGACCAGGTGCGCTCAATCATCAACATTCAATCCCCCCAGGAACATCAAAGAGGTACAGCGCTTGACAGGGAAAGTGGCGGCACTAAACCGTTTTATTTCACGGTCGTCGGACAAGTGTCGTTTATTCTACGACGTCTTGCGCAAAAACAAGGGTTTTAACTGGTCCGACGACCACGAAATAGCTTTGCAAAACCTCAAAAAATATATGATGTCGCCACCCCTCCTGTCCAAGCCCAAAGAAGGTGAAGTCCTACAACTCTATCTAGCCGTCAGCTCAACAGCAGTCAGTGCGGTCCTAGCTCGAGAACACGAAACGCAACAGCTACCTATTTACTACATCAGTAAGTCACTACTAGAAGCAGAAACCAGGTATTCCTCCCTCGAAAAACTCGTTTTAGCACTCGTTACCGCAGCCAAAAAGCTAAGGCATTATTTTGAAACTCACCAAATAGTGGTGATGACTAATTACCCAATCAAGTCTGTGATGCGTAGACCAGAACTAACAGGTCGAATGGAGAAATGGACGATGGCTCTAGGAAGCTTCGACATCAAGTACCAACCGAGAACGGCTGTAAAATCGCAGGCCCTAGCAGATTTTGTGGCAGACTTTAGCCCCGACTTGGACAAGATAGTGGACGACGAAGTCAAACTTATCAATAACATAGAAGAGATATGGACACTCTTCGTCGACGGTTCATCTAACTTTCGTGGTGCAGGTCTAGGCGTCGTACTAAAGTCGCCACAAGGGGACATGATAGCACAAGCCATTTGCTGCGATTTCAAGGCCACAAACAACGAAGCAGAATACGAGGCGCTAATCGCTGGACTGACGTTAGCTGACGAATTGGGGGCAAGCGGACTCAACATATTCAGCGACTCACAACTAATGTCAACAAGATCAACGGCGACTATGAAGCTAAAGACCTAAAAATGACCTTATATCTCGATAAAGCAAAAAAGCTAGCCTCCAAATTTAAACCCTTCTCCATTAAACAAGTGCCACGAGACTTGAACACACAAGTCGACGCCCTTGCCAGTCTAGGATCCGCACTCAGGAAATCATCATTCTCGACCATACCTCTAGTACACCTATTGTCACCCGCTATTGAAAAGGACATACCACAAGACGCCAGCCTCGTCCTATCAACCACAAACACGGATAGCTGGACCAAACCCATTCTCGACTACCTAACACACGAAACCCTACCCGACGACAAGCTCGAAGCCAGGAAGATACTTTTCAAAGCATCACGATATGTTATTTTGCAGGGCATACTATTTAAGAGATCAGCGAACGGAATGTTGATGCGATGCGCAGAAAAAACAGAATGGGAAGGATTACTAAAGCAAAACCACGAAGGAGAATGCGGCGGACACGAAGGAGGACGAAGCTTGTCAACCAGGATCAAAAGAAACGGATACTATTGGCCAGCAATGCTCAAAGACGCAATGAGGTACGTAGCTAAGTGCGAAAAATGTCAATGACACGCAGGTATGACACATAAACCATCTGAATTCTTACACCCCACCTTAACTCCGTGGCCTTTCATGAAATGGGGAATGGACATCGTCGGTAAACTACCCGTCGCCCCAGGACAGAAGGTCTTCATGCTAGCTCTAACGGATTATTTTTCTAAGTGGATAGAGGCAGGCGCGTTCCAACAAGTAAGAGACAAAGAGGTGTGTTCGTTTATATGTACTAACATTATATGCAGGTTCGGAGTACCATCAGAAATCATATGCGATAACGGATCACAATTCATCAGCGACAAGACCAAGGCTTTCTACAAGACATGGAACATCGAGCTAAACACGTCGACGCCAAGATACCCCCAAGCAAACGGACATGCGGAATCTAGCAACAAAACGATCATCGCATCGCTAAAAAAGCGGTTGGACGATAAAAAGGGACGATGGGCAGAAGAGCTGTCATCCATCCTATGGGCCAATAGGACGACGCCTAGGACGGCAACGGGACAGATTCCCTTCTCACTCGTTTACGGGTGCGAGGCAGTGCTGCCCCCTGAAGTGACATTGCCCAGTGCACGATATGGACTCATGACACCGGAGAAAAACGACGTGGAACTTAGTGAAAATCTCGACAACACAGAAGACTTCAGAGAAGCAGCATTGATAAGGATGGCGTCGCAGCAACAAATCGTGGCAAAGTGCTTCAACAAGAACGTCAAAGTAAAAGTGTTCAAGGAAGGCGACTGGGTGCTGCGCAAGGTATTTCAAAATACGAAGGAACTAAATGTTAGGTTATGATACATATGACAATTCATAAATCATGCGGAAAAACCATTTAGCCAGGAATACATATTATTTACACATAATCATATAACATAGTTTAGATGCATACTCTTTGTTGCATGCCTTCCCTAGCTGCGCCCGAACCGAACAAGAACAAGTCTTTAGGACTCCAAGTGTCGTCCCTCCGTAGATAGTCCACAGCACGTCCGGATCCGCCTTAAGATTGACCAACTAGAATCGCCCTTAAGGTACTAAAAATTTCGGCACTTTTAGGCAAGGAATGTGACTGAATTTTTCTCTCAAAAACTCACTTTGAATACTTGAAAAACTTGTTATAAATTGTGAACCCAGGCCACATATTTATAGGGGTATGGAAAGAGAATTGGAATCCTATTAGGATACGAATTAATTAAATCAGAATCCTAATGAAACTCTTATTTAATTAATTTATCAAATAGGATTAGGAATTTAATCATTAAACGAATCTTGTACGTTTTAGGTTTCGTATGTGAACACAAACACCCACGCACGCACAGCAGCCCACGAGGGGCGCCATGCGCGCGCGCGCACAGCCCGAGCATCGCAGCCCACGACTGCCGCAGCCTTGGGCGCGCGCTGGGCCTGCCTTGCGGTGGGCCTGGCGCAGCCTTGGGCTGGCGTGTTGTGGCGCGCGTTTCCCTTGCTGGACGTGGGCCTGGCTTCGTGTTGGGCCTTCGTCTAGCAAGCTCGTCCGATGCTAATTCGTACGACGCGCTTCCGATTAATTTCCCGATTCCGGAATTCATTTCCGATACGAACAATATTCAACATTTCCGATTCCGGAATCAATTTCCGTTTCGAACAAATATTTAATATTTCCGTTTCCGGAATTATTTTCCGATTCCGATAATATTTCCGATTCTGACAATATTTCCGTTTCCGGCAATATTTCCGATTCCGGCAATATTTCCATTTCCAATAATATTTTCCGATTCAGACAATATTTCCGTTTCCGGCAATATTTCCGATTCCAGCAATATTTCTATTTCCGATAATATTTCCCGATACGTACCATGTTTCCGTTTCCGGCAACATCTACGACTTGGATAATATTTATATTTCCGATACGATCCATATTTCCGTTTCTGGCAATATCATCGTTTCCGGAGTATTCATTTCTTGCCTGTGACGATCTCAGCTCCCACTGAAACCAAGATCCGTCGATTCCGAATATCCATAGATGGAGTATTTAATGCCATTTAATACTTGATCCGTTTACGTACTATTTGTGTGACCTTACGGGTTCAGTCAAGAGTAAGCTGTGGATTAATATCATTAATTCCACTTGAACTGAAGCGGCCTCTAGCTAGGCATTCAGCTCACTTGATCTCACTGAATTATTAACTTGTTAATTAATACTGAACCGCATTTATTAGACTTAACATTGAATGCATACTTGGACCAAGGGCATTATTTCCTTCAGTCTCCCACTTGTCCTTAGGGACAAGTGTGCATTTCCTAATTCCTTTGTCGCTCGATGCTTGCTCTTGAACATAAGGTAAGAGTTGTCATCCTTATTATGTCCAGAGGTGTTCCTCGGTTTCAGAGTTCAACTGATCAAATAAACAGATAATCATAGCCTATGATTCATCCGAGCACGGCCATGCATTTCACAGTTTCTAGCTCTCCGAGTGGCCTTGTACAACTTTTAAGCATCTTATCCCGATTTATGGGAGGACAATCCCAATCTTGCGATCTTGAGATTAGACTTCGTTTGATAGGTGATTACCTGAGCGTTGCCTTTATAGCCTCCTTTTACGGTGCGACGGTTGGTCAACGTCAAAGCAACCAGTTCTCAAACAAGTAATCTCAAATCACTCAGGTATTGAGGATTTAGTGTCTAATAATTTAATGAAATTTACTTATGACAGATTTTCACTATTACAGTAAAGTTTCATAGGTCTTGTCCGATTCTAGTCTTCCCAAAGTAAGTATCTATGCAAATGATTATGACATTGCCATGTCCACATAGTTCAAGAAACAGAACTACTAGTCATCTTGCATTCTAGTCGTCTAACATTTTCTATGCGTCCAATTTTATAGAAAACTCCGACAAGGGACCATTTTCAACCTTTGACATTCAAGTTCACTTGATAGACATTTCTTAGTCACAGGACTGGTCCTGACAGTCTATCTTGAATATATCGTCAAATTGAAGGGACTCATCATTTAATAAACCACAAATCAAATGGAAAAATGAATTTCTTTCATTTATTGTGAATGATTAACCAATAATTTTTTACAAAGATTTAAACTCTAAAATTTTAAAACATTAAACAGAGACATCAAAGCCATTCTCCAATATGCTTGATTCCCATTGCTGCAGTGTGCGAGTTGTGCTTTGCCTGCGGCAGAGGTTTAGTCAATGGATCTGATATGTTGTCATCAGTTCCAATTTTGCTTATCTCGACTTCTTTTCTTTCAACGAACTCTCGTAGAAGGTGAAATCTACGAAGTACATGCTTGACTCTCTGGTGGTGTCTTGGCTCCTTTGCCTGTGCAATAGCTCCGTTATTATCACAATACAGGGCTATTGGTCCTTTAATGGAGGGGACTACAACAAGTTCACCTATGAACTTCCTTGGCCATATAGCTTCCTTTGTTGCTTCATGTGCAGCAATGTACTCCGCTTTAGTTGTAGAATCCGCAATGGTGCTTTGCTTAGCACTTTTCCAGCTTACTGCTCCTCCGTTGAGGCAGAAGACAAACCCAGGCTGTGATCTGAAATCATCTTTGTCGGTTTGGAAACTTGCGTCCGTATAGCCTTTAACAATTAATTCATCATCTCCACCATAGACCAGGAAGTCATCTTTGTGCCTTTTCAGGTACTTCAGAATATTCTTGGCAGCAGTCCAATGCGCCTCTCCTGGGTCTGACTGGTATCTGCTCGAAGCACTGAGTGCGTACGCAACATCCGGGCGTGTACATATCATAGCATACATTATTGAACCAATCAATGATGCATATGGAATCCCATTCATTCGTCTACGCTCATCAAGTGTTTTTGGGCACTGAGTCTTGCTTAGAGTCATTCCATGAGACATGGGTAGGTAGCCTCGCTTGGAGTCCGCCATCTTGAACCTATCAAGCACCTTATTGATATAAGTGCTTTGACTAAGTCCAATCATCTTTTTAGATCTATCTCTGTAAATCTTGATGCCCAATATGTACTGTGCTTCTCCTAGATCTTTCATCGAAAAACATTTCCCAAGCCAAATCTTGACAGAGTTCAACATAGGAATGTCATTTCCGATAAGTAATATGTCGTCGACATATAATACTAGGAAAGCAATTTTGCTCCCACTGACCTTCTTGTATACACAAGATTCGTCTGCGTTCTTGATGAAACCAAAGTCACTGACTGCTTCATCAAAACGTATATTCCAGCTCCTGGATGCCTGCTTCAATCCGTAGATTGATTTCTTTAGCTTGCATACCTTTTTAGCATTCTTTGGATCCTCAAAACCTTCAGGCTGTGTCATAAACACAGTTTCTGTTAAAATGCCGTTTAAGAAAGCAGTTTTGACATCCATCTGCCATATTTCGTAATCGTAATATGCATCGATTGCTAACATTATCCGAATAGACTTTAGCATTGCAACTGGTGAAAAGGTTTCATCGTAATCCACACCGTGGACTTGCCTGTAACCTTTTGCAACCAATCTAGCTTTGAAAACTTCAAGTTTCCCATCCTTGTCCTTTTTCAGTTTGAAAACCCATTTGCTTCCAATGGCTTGGTAGCCATCTGGCAAATCGACCAAATCCCATACTTGGTTTTCAGACATGGAGTCTAATTCAGATTGCATGGCTTCTTGCCATTGCTTGGAGCTAGGGCTCGTCATAGCTTGTTTGTAAGTCGCAGGTTCATCACTTTCAAGTAATAGAACGTCATAGCTCTCGTTCGTCAAAATACCTAAGTACCTTTCCGGTTGAGATCTATATCTTTGCGATCTACGCGGGGTAACATTTCTAGATTGACCATGATTCTCACCAGACTCTTCTAAAGATCTCTGAGTTTCATCCTGAATGTCATCTTGAGCATTCTCTAGAGTTTGTTGTTCGACTCGAATTTCTTCGAGGTCTACTTTTCTCCCACTTGTCATTTTGGAAATGTGATCTTTCTCCAAAAAGACACCATCTCGAGCAACAAACACTTTGTTCTCAGATGTATTGTAGAAGTAATACCCCTTTGTTTCCTTTGGATAGCCCACAAGGATACATTTGTCAGATTTTGGATGAAGTTTGTCTGAAATTAATCGTTTGACGTATACTTCACATCCCCAAATCTTAAGAAAAGACACATTTGGAGGCTTTCCAAACCATAATTCGTATGGAGTCTTTTCGACAGCTTTAGACGGAGCTCTATTTATAGTGAGTGCGGCTGTATTTAGTGCATGTCCCCAAAATTCTAATGGAAGTTTGGCCTGACCCATCATTGACCTGACCATGTCTAGCAAGGTTCTGTTCCTCCGTTCCGACACACCGTTCCATTGTGGTGTTCCTGGAGGAGTCAATTCTGATAGAATTCCACATTCTTTCAGATGGTCATCAAATTCATAGCTCAGATATTCACTGCCTCTATCAGACCGCAGTGCCTTAATCTTCTTGCCTAATTGATTCTCTACTTCACTCTGAAATTCCTTGAATTTGTCAAAGGATTCAGACTTATGCTTCATTAGGTAGACATAACCATATCTACTGAAGTCATCAGTGAAAGTGATAAAGTAGCTGAAACCACCTCTAGCATTTGTACTCATTGGTCCACATACATCTGTATGGATTAAACCCAATAGTTCATTTTCTCTTTCTCCAACTTTAGAGAAAGGTTGCTTTGTCATCTTGCCAAGTAAACATGATTCGCATTTACCATAATCCTCTAAGTCAAATGGTTCTAGAATTCCTTCCTTTTGAAGTCTTTCTAAGCGTTTCAAGTTTATATGGCCTAATCGACAATGCCACAGATAGGTGAGATCTGAATCATCCTTTTTGGCCTTTTTGGTATTTATGTTATATACTTGTTTGTCGTGATCTAATAAATAAAGTCCATTGACTAATCTAGCAGATCCATAAAACATCTCTTTAAAATAAAACGAACAACTATTGTCTTTTATTAAAAAGGAAAATCCCTTAGCATCTAAGCAAGAAACTGAAATGATGTTTTTAGTAAGACTTGGAACATGGAAACATTCTTCCAGTTCCAAAACTAGCCCGGAGGGCAACGACAAATAGTAAGTTCCTACAGCTAATGCAGCAATCCGTGCTCCATTTCCCACTCGTAGGTCGACTTCACCCTTGCTTAACTTTCTACTTCTTCTTAGTCCCTGTGGATTGGAACATAAGTGTGAGCCACAACCTGTATCTAATACCCAAGAAGTTGAATTAGCAAGTATACAGTCTATAACGAAAATACCTGAAGATGGAACGACTGTTCCGTTCTTCTGATCTTCCTTTAGCTTTGGACATTCTCTTTTGTAATGGCCTATTCCATTACAATAAAGACAGCTTGATGTGGACTTGTCCTGCTTTGATTTAGCATTGCCCTTGGACTTTCCACCTTTCTTGAACGGTCTCCTTCTAGCCTTGAGTAAATCTTTGGCTTCACAGTCCAGTATTATTTCAGCCTTTCTGACAAGGTGAACAAATTCTGCAACTGTTTCTTCTCTTGGTTCACTTAGGTATAGTTGCTTGAAACGACCAAACCCACTGTGTAGTGAATTGAGCAAGATAGAGACTGCCATCCTTTCGCTTATTGGTGTTCCTAGTAGACTTAGGCGATCAAAGTATGAACGCATAAGATCCACATGGAACCTCAGTGGGACGCCTACCCTCTGTTTAGTGCGAAGGAGCTGAACATGTGTTTCTTGGACCTCCATCCTATAACACCTGTTGGGAGAACTAACCTTTAGACCAGACATTGATTCAATCAACTCATGGACGTTCAGGTCCATGTCCTCCGTGCTTCCACGACAGATATCCCTCAGATTCTTGATGAGCGTAAAAGGTTCATAGGCTACAAACCTTCTAGCCCAATCATCAGGGATATTGTTCAGCATGAGACTCATAACCTTTTTGAGATCCGCATCCCAGGCGTAAAATCTCTCAGGGGTCATGTCTCTGGCATAGTAGCTTGGCATGGGATGTGATAGTACATACTCAAGTCCATTGAGTTTGACTATTTCAACTAGCTTAGCTTCCCATTCAAGAAAATTTTCCAGGTTCAGCTTGACCATAAGCTCAGAACCCATGATGATGTTTTGATTGTTGTTTGCCATATTTAAAAACTACAATTGAAAAGAATAAACAAATAAATAACCATTCACATTTTCTCTTAATAAACTTAAATTCTAGCATACATGCATAATTCAATGTTTATTAAGCATTTTATTCAAGTTATGTGTTCCGGCAGGTGTGAATAAAATGATTCCAAGATCCTAAAATCATTGAAGAACTAAGCACAGTTTGTCGACTTAATCCTAAAACATCTTAGGTAAGCAAAAGCCTTTTGCTAATAGTCTAGAAACTATTCTTGGTTGATAGGTACGTCTAAGAACTTATTAGGTAAACCTATCGATTTTGCCACGACATAAAAGGACTCCTTACTTATATCGTTGAGTTTCACCAAAACTAACAAGTACTCACAATTATTTGTGTACCTTGCCCCTTTAGGACCAATAAGTAACACCTCGCTGAGCGAAAACTATTACTAGATTGATGTAAAGGATATCCAAGCAAGTGTATATTTTGGCATGGCACCTTTTAACTCAATTTTTAAGTTTGGAACTTAAGGCTCTTACTATGTTGGTTAGATTTTAAGTGAACTAAAATCCTTAATCATGCAACATAATCAAGCTTTTGATCTCATGCATTTTAAGACATATTTAAAAGCAATAAATAACTTAAAACATGCATAAGATAAATGTGATCTAGTATGGCCCGACTTCATCTTGAAGCTTTGACTTCAAAGTCCGTCTTGAAAATCTCCGTGGGAGGCACCATTTTCTTCAAATAGGATAAGCTATAATTAAAACTAATTACAACTATTTGATGGTACGCAAACCATATTTGAATTGAAAAACAACTTTGGTACTTTAGACCAATTACATTCAAATTAATGGTACGCAGACCATATTTTCTATCCTATTTGGGCCATACTAGTCACTTCATAACCTACAAAACAGTACATATACAATATATACCATTCACCCATTCATTATCATGAATGGCCCACATAGCTGGTTAGTAAAACACATTATGCATCACGCAAACATTTGCAGCAATTAATCAAGGGCACCAATAATCTACCAATTATTCAGTCCTTATTAATTCTAATCAAGTTGTTTTAACCTTAAGGATTTGTAGACCTAATCAAGAGTTTATGACTAAAAGGGCTCCCACTTAAACCAATAAATTCATATGCTTTACTAATTTTAAACATAAAAATGTATTTCTAGTCTAACCGGAAACATACAAATTTAATTAAAATTTAAAGCTCATATAAATTTATAATTGAATCCAAAAGTTTAATTTAATTTCAGTCGTATTTAAATTAATTCATGATTTTAATTTTAGTAAAATAATTAGAATAAATAAAATTTATTATAATTATAATATTCAAAATTAAAATCCAAGAAAATAATTTAAATTATTAATTTTAAAATTAATTAAAATTACGTAAACTGAAAATTTCAAATTAAACATTCAAAACGATCTAATCGCATCGCAAACACTCTACGCATCGCACGCCCATGGGCTACACGCACACAGCCATCGCTGGCCATGTGCGCGCAGCCCATGCGCTCGTCGCATAGCTGCTGCTTCTACCCTTCGCAAGCCATCGCACGAGTTGGTGCTCGCTGCGCGCGCGCCAGCGCTCGATGCACGCGAGCATGTGCTCGCTGCGCGCGCGCCAGCGCTCGCTTCGTGCACTCGCCAGCGCATGCTGTGCGCGCTCGCTAGCGCTCGCTTGGTGCGAGCCAGCGCTCGCTGCGCGCGGCATCAACGCTGGGCGCAGCACTCGTGGCACGCGAGCTTGCGCTCGCTGCGCGCGAGGCTGCGCGCGCTTGCGCGAGGCAGTGCGCGTTGTGGCGCAGCTCGCTTGCTGCCCACACGCGACTGCCGTGCCTTGCCTTCGCCCATGCCCATTCGTCCATAGCTCATAGCCCACGACACAAGGCAGGGCTGCTGCCTTGTGCTCGTGCACCATGCCCTTGCTCATTGCATACGTGCCGCATGGGCGACGAGCTCCCTTGCTCGTCGTCGCATGCCCGCACTATACAACACCCCTTAAGGGTAACACGTAGCGTCCATTGCTTTGTGCGTGCAAGTTATATGAACGAATCGCATAAAATTTAAAAAATTTATATTTAAAATTAATGACAAATTAATAAATAATATTAATTTCATAATTTTAGGGCGAAAAATCGAAAATTTATTATTCAATTGATTTCCGATTATCATGGATTCAAGCCTGGGTCATAAAAAATTAAAATTTATCATAAATTTACAATTTTTATGGTGGTTTTTAATCATAGGTATCTAATTAAATTATAATTAATTATGAAAATCAAATTAATTCTAAATTATTCTAATTTTCAACAAATTAATCATAATTACAAATTAGATTGCATAATTAACAAGGCTAGGCATTCAAACTTGTTAAACATATACAGTAGGTCAATAAAAAATTCAAGATTTATCAACAAGAATCGCAAATATTTAATTTAACATCTTAAATTTACGAAATTTTGCATTCGAAAAACTAAAACCTTCGAAAAGTCATAGTTAGGCTTCGAATTTGAGAATTCGAATTTGAAAATTTTAGAATGCCTTTTACATGCGGAATTGACACAAAAATTACTCGATTTGGATGAGTAACGAAGAAACTGCCGAAAAACTGCGTACGTATAATTAAATAAACGCAATTTGCAATTAATTAACAATTACGAAAATTAATCACCCCTTTTAATTCTTGCAAATTTGTAATATTTAACCATGTTCATGCAATTTAGATTATGAAAATAATAAGAGACTCGTGATACCACTGTTAGGTTATGATACATATGACAATTCATAAATCATGCGGAAAAACCATTTAGCCAGGAATACATATTATTTACACATAATCATATAGCATAGTTTAGATGCATACTCTTTGTTGCGTGCCTTCCCTAGCTGCGCCCGAACCGAACAAGAACAAGTCTTTAGGACTCCAAGTGTCGTCCCTCCGTAGATAGTCCACAGCACGTCCGGATCCGCCTTAAGATTGACCAACTAGAATCGCCCTTAAGGTACTAAAAATTTCGGCACTTTTAGGCAAGGAATGTGACTGAATTTTTCTCTCAAAAACTCACTTTGAATACTTGAAAAACTTGTTATAAATTGTGAACCCAGGCCACATATTTATAGGGGTATGGAAAGAGAATTGGAATCCTATTAGGATACGAATTAATTAAATCAGAATCCTAATGAAACTCTTATTTAATTAATTTATCAAATAGGATTAGGAATTTAATCATTAAACGAATCCTGTACGTTTTAGGTTTCGTATGTGAACACAAACACCCACGCACGCACAGCAGCCCACGAGGGGCGCCATGCGCGCGCGCGCACAGCCCGAGCATCGCAGCCCACGACTGCCGCAGCCTTGGGCGCGCGCTGGGCCTGCCTTGCGGTGGGCCTGGTGCAGCCTTGGGCTGGCGTGTTGTGGCGCGCGTTTCCCTTGCTGGACGTGGGCCTGGCTTCGTGCTGGGCCTTCGTCTAGCAAGCTCGTCCGATGCTAATTCGTACGACGCGCTTCCGATTAATTTCCCGATTCCGGAATTCATTTCCGATACGAACAATATTCAACATTTCCGATTCCGGAATCAATTTCCGTTTCGAACAAATATTTAATATTTCCGTTTCCGGAATTATTTTCCGATTCCGATAATATTTCCGATTCTGACAATATTTCCGTTTCCGGCAATATTTCCGATTCCGGCAATATTTCCATTTCCAATAATATTTTCCGATTCAGACAATATTTCCGTTTCCGGCAATATTTCCGATTCCGGCAATATTTCTATTTCCGATAATATTTCCCGATACGTACCATGTGTCCGTTTCCGGCAACATCTACGACTTGGATAATATTTATATTTCCGATAGGATCCATATTTCCGTTTCCGGCAATATCATCGTTTCCGGAGTATTCATTTCTTGCCTGTGACGATCTCAGCTCCCACTGAAACCAAGATCCGTCGATTCCGAATATCCATAGATGGAGTATTTAATGCCATTAAATACTTGATCCGTTTACGTACTATTTGTGTGACCCTACGGGTTCAGTCAAGAGT
Source organism: Spinacia oleracea (assembly GCF_020520425.1). Taxonomy (NCBI): domain Eukaryota; kingdom Viridiplantae; phylum Streptophyta; class Magnoliopsida; order Caryophyllales; family Amaranthaceae; genus Spinacia; species Spinacia oleracea. Next base: position 24,876,042 of record NC_079491.1, on the reverse strand, counting down.
AAGCTGTGGATTAATATCATTAATTCCACTTGAACTGAAGCGGCCTCTAGCTAGGCATTCAGCTCACTTGATCTCACTGAATTATTAACTTGTTAATTAATACTGAACCGCATTTATTAGACTTAACATTGAATGCATACTTGGACCAAGGGCATTATTTCCTTCACTAAACGCAGGTTAACTCGCACCAGCTTGGGAAGGGCCGTACTTGATCGATAAAATCGTCGGAAAAGGGGCATACAAACTCGTCACCAAAGACGGCAAGTCGGTCCCCCGAAGCTGGAACGCTACACACCTTAAACTCTATCATTTTTTAACATTCGTCGTGGCCAATTTTATCAGTTGTCGTACCATCGTTTCTACCTTTTTCTTTACTTTTTATCGCTTTATTTTTATTCAAAACCATTACTGACGTAAGCATCGGAGGGCCGTTGGCATCCCCAACGGCCAATCCTCCTAGCAACCCATGTTTCCTTTTGCAGAAGGCGACACATAGCGAATGTCAGCCAGAATCGACAACGTACGACGAAAAGCAAATCCAAAGTAAGAATGGATGAACAAGCGACGCAAGTACTATTTTACATACATATAGTTCTACCGTTTCAATATCTGCTCTTTATAAAACACCTGCTACACGACGCGCGACAGAAAAACTTCGAGACACAACGCAAAAGTCACAAGGAACACATGAGTAAAAAGGAAACACACTTGTATAACAAACTGCAAACTGCGCGACCTCTGAGGCCACGACCTCTAAAATACAAACACACAAATTATCCAAACACCTCGCCGCCGCCACCGACGACGAGTAAAAACATCCAAATTACGAAAACAAAACACAAATTATCCAAAGCACCTCGTCGTCGCCATCAACGACGAGTAAAGAAATTCAAAAACACAACATAAAAACCAATAGAAAAATCTAAACTACGAACTATTACACTCCTTCTTCTTGGGTAGGGGCCAAAATCTCCTGCTTTTGCTCCTGGCCTGGGGGCACGACGACGTCAGCCACGTCCAACTTCTCCGCCAAAACCACCTCCAGAGCAGCGACGACGGGTGCATCTCCCTCGTGCTGCCCCTCTAAAGGTTCCCCCCCCCCCTTGCTCCAACATGGGAGCATCCTCGACCAGGGGAGTGGCGTCGGTGTCAGCCGCGACAGTCGCGGCAGTATCCGCCTCCACCTCGTCCACGTCCACCACCGGAACCGATAGCTCTGCCATAGTGCCACCGTTAGCCAGAAACTCATCCACCTCCTTCTGACATGGCCAAATACTGGTCTCCCCAATCTTGCAAGAGTACATCATCTGCGCCCTTGTCCTCCATATAGCCAAAGCCTCGACATCCTTAGCCTCTTCCTGCAAAGCCTCTTACAAACTCCGCAGCCCCTCCATCTCCTCCGAAGACGAGACCAACTCCCCTTTCACTCTCTCCGACTCCTTAGCCACATCAGCAAGTTGCTCGTCCTTACTCCTTAGCTGCTCGTTCTTTACATTAACCACTGCGGTCAGATCAACCACCTTCTTTTTAGCGACCTTCCATTTTGCCTCCCACGACGCAGCCACCTTCTTTGTCACCGTCATCTGCTTTCCAGCGTTAGACAACTTGTTGCACAACAGCGAACACTGCCTGCGTACAGCCAAAGCAGCTTGAGACGCCTGCGACATAGCACACCAACAAACACATCAAAACAATGTACATTTCACACACGACAAGCGACAATAACATAAAACTCACCCGCAAGCTAAGTTCAGCAGCGTCCGATGCGACAGGGAGAGGATCCACCTCGTGATATCGCTGGTACGTCGTGGGCAAAATCAAACGATCAGCGTAGGGCCAAACAACAGCCGCCTCACCATCTCCCAAGAAGCTTGGGGGCAAGGAGATAACCGTATCCTCGACAAAGCTCTTCTCGGCTGGACACTTCTTGGCCGACCCGGCAGATACACTACCGACAGCGACAGCAGTAGACGGCGGCGCCTTGAACGGCTTCGGAGGCGACGACGAAGCAATGGGATGTAAACCTTCACCACCTTTGACGACGGGCGTATCAGGCGACGCCCCTATCTTAGAATGGCGAAAGACGACAGACATGGCCCGACTGCCAGACGCAGCAGACGAACTCTGCCCACCAGCAGCAGCCGTCGACCTCAAGCGCTTCCTCGCCCTCTCCATCACTTCACTCTGCGACATCCTCGACACTGGCCTACTTGACAACGTGTGCTCTTCAAAACAAACACATAACACCATTAAAAACAGGTCCCCAAACACGCAACCATAAAGACAAAAACAAAATATTAACACAAAAACCTGAAGTGTCAGCCATATCTTCTTCCTCTTAAGCAGATGACGAATTCGCTACCACCTCTTCAGCCAAATCCAACCTCTTACGACGACGAACCAAGGGAGGTGTCTCCTCTTCTACCTCTTCTTCCGCACCTTCGACGTCGTCAAGACAAGCCTCCTCCTGCCCGTCTAGGAAACCACCATCGCGACTAAAAGATCTAGCCTCGACAGGATAACTTAAAAACTTCTGATACTTGTCGATCGAATCAGCGTTCAACTCAGCCAGCGACGATGCCTTGACAACTGTAAAACAAAACCAAGTAAGGCGATGTTCAGTAAAACAAAGAGAAACAAAAACAAAAACCACCTTTACCTTCCATCGTCCCCCTTTCAACCAAAAATTGTCCTTTCTCTCCCAAAGAATCCTTGTTCACATAGAAAAAATGACTTTGCCAACCCCTGTCGTTCACAGCTAAGCCAATGCCTAAATTCTTCTTCCCCTTCTTCTTGACTAGTGTATACCTACAACACTCCTTCAGCGCCAATTCGTAAGAAAACATCAAGTCGGACAAGTCAAAGGGCACTTTCCAGTCTGCAGTAACCCCTTGCACCACCGCGAACACCCGCCAGATCTGGGGCATTAACTGACCCGGACTCAAATGAAAAACTTCAATGAAGGACCTAGCTAATGGAGTGAAAGGAAATTTGAAACCAATTGTGAACGGATACTCGTACATGACTACGTACCCCTCCGGAAAGTCAAGAGCTTCTTCGTCTGGATCTGGAATCTTCACTTCCGCCGACGGCGGTAAACCAGCAAGCTCGACAAACCCCGCCGGATCTGACACGGTAGA